>NW_019524776.1:280302-297018 GCF_002814215.2 Seriola lalandi dorsalis
TCTCATTTGAGTAATGATGCATATGGCTGTTACCCCCCCCCCCCCCCCCCCCCCCCCCCCCCCCCCCCCCCCATGCACTCATCTCATTCACCTTGATCCACAGGTGTTGCATCACTCTCAGCCTCCACCTGCACCCTCGTAGTAAATTCTCATCAATTCAGATTTCACCTCAAAATTATACCATGTCAGATTAATTTGCTCGGCTTGAAGAAACACGTAGGGCTATCTCTGATCACTTAATGTACGGCTATACTGGGTTATTATTGAAATGTTAATATCCCTAGAAATATAAGATTAGAGCCTCACTCTGCTTACCGAGCTCTAATGTATTTCGCTCACGTCCTGTGTCGTTCCTTATCTCCTCTATTTCTCCTGCAGATCTTGTTTCTCCTTATGCCCCCTCATCTATTCCTCTGTCATCTGCTCCTCAGCCTTTCCTGTTTGCGAGAGCGGCCCCCTCTACTTACGAACTAAAAGTGGAGTGTTTCAGAATATTAATTGCCTCATGCACCAGTTTTCCCCACTCATGTCATAGCAGGACTGACAGTGATACCCTTGAGCACTTTACTGATATCCCTGATATCTATATTCAGATAAAGGGACAGATAGCCAGTCAGGCAAACAGTGGATTAAAGTGTCCTTCCACCCCTGATCTGTGTGTCTGTGACTGCAGTTGTCTCTCATCTCCTGTCTGCCTTTTCTCTCTCTTATTTCTGTGTCCGTGCATGTGTGTATTTTCACATGTGCACGATCTGTCGGACAGTCTGTCCATGCACCTGTGTTGGGCCCAAGTGATACAGAGGTGTTTTTCTGCTCTTGTTGGTGTGAGGATCGATGCTGTGCTGTGTGTCTCAGTGTAAAGATCAATAGTAATGTAAAATGGCAGTCGGCGTCTCTGAGGATTGGAACGTGCTGTCTGCCCCCTCCCTCTCCTCTGACCATCAGATCAATGGCTTTTTCATTCATTCCATACATACCAGTCCATTACCCAAAAATAAATGTGTGTGTGCGCGTGTGTGTGTGTGTGTTTCTGCTTCTGCTTCTGCACAAGTAAGCGATTTTGCAGTCTGTGTGCTGATACTTTCTAACTACGAAGTGGCAGCACTATTTGTCAAAAACCTCCCCTCAGGTGAAACAAAGCATCCATGTTTTCCTTTTGGAAAACTGAATGACATGTAGAGATAGATATTAACCATAAAAATAAATAAAATGAGATAAGTGAAGGCTCACAGAGTTCCTTGCAGGTGTAGCTGCAGTCTAAAATTGGATCTTAATGTTGACAAAAGGATCCTCTGTGTTTTATTGTTTGCCATCAGCAAGATTCAGTCATTAGTTTGCTTGGATTTTGGCAGCACAGAAACACTGCAGGACTGAGCAGATGACATGGAGGTGATAGAGAAAAATAGAGATCTGTCTGATAACTTCCCCAGGAAGAAGCGACACAGAAATGTCATCTCCTCATTCGTAGCTATTGTGCTAAAAATGCCATTTCCCTCCAGTATTTATACATTTCTGGCAACAATCTTTTTACAGGATCAGCAGCTGATAGACTGTAGTGTTTTCTGAGACAATGGAACAAAAATAACCCTTTAATTTATGGCTGCTGTTGGTGTTGGAGTTTTACAATCAGAGAGCATTGCTGTGAGAGTCCATTAAGATAAAATGTACTGGGTATCATAAACTTATCATATGAATGAGTTAACAACTGAATAATTGATGCAATTACATTTTAAATGGCCATGACTGCATTCCCTTCTGTGGAAAATCAACCCCTAAAGATATCAATTATTTCATATGTAAATGATATCCATCATATATTGTCCAGTGATGCTGTATTTTCAATTGCTGCACAATTGCTTGGAGATTAGAAAGCTTTTCACAAATCTCACTAACATCTCTGAACTCATTATCCCAAGGGAAGAGTAAATAGAATAAACAAACTATTTTTAACCATTAAGATTTTCATTTCAAAGCAGTGTGAATGAACTCAGGTCTTATGCAGCAGCCATTGTTTTCTCTGCCCTGTGTGGAGATGCAGGAGAGATCCTGTGAGCAGGGAAGGACAGTTGGAAAGCTGTCAGAAAGCTGCCCGTGTACGGGTCACTGGCTTCCACAACCGCTGTCAGGTTTAGTGCATGCTGGCGTAGCAGGGAGCAGGCTGCCTGCCTCCCCGGCGTCTCGTGGGATGGAGAGATGGAGCAGGTAACTTGGAGAAGAGGCAGGTCAGAGGCTGCAAAGAAAAGAGACGGAGACAGACGGTGTTGTGGTGACTTGGTGTCAAAGTGTTGCAGCCCTCCATCTGAAGCCTTTTCAAAAGCTTTTTTTTTCAGAGGTGTGGGAGGTCTGGATGTGTCATAGGGTTCGCGTGTATGTATGTGTTTTCTCTGTTCAGTGTGGGCAGGTTTGCTCCATAGGTCTTGCATGTTCATTTAGATTATTGGTGTGTATGTATATGTGTGTGTAGGTGGGTATGTGCTGCACCTACGCATTCGTACCTGCCTACACATATGCGCCTAAATGAATGTGTGGTGAGTCTCTGTCGGAGCAGATGTTAGAGACAGCATGCTCCTGTCCTTCCAGCAGCAAGGGGGCTTGAGGGGTTTGGCTGCTGCAGGGAACAAAGTCATGATCCACCTGAAGAGGAAAAGCTGCCACCCCCTCAACCCACCTCCCACCCCCGGCACTGGGCACTGCAGCACAGCAGAAATGATATACAGTACACATGCTGCTGCTGGTCTCTCTGGATGTATGCATCAATGTGTTTGTGTCAGAGCAACCTGCTGCACTGTCTACAAAGACACACCACTGAGAGGATCCAATTCTCACGCTCCCTCATCTCTGTCCATATGACGGTGGTTGACAAATATTTAAAGCTGCGCTACTGCAACATTTTTATGTAAAATATGTATACAGTGGTGCAGGAGAAGAGAAGATGCTGTTTGTCCTTCAGGGAGACAATATTTGACACTTGTTTGCTCAATTAAAAGTCATATATTGATTATGGAATAATCCCAACCACTGAAAATTCAAAATATCTGTCTAAATCATTTTTAATTCTACATAATCAATACTAGTGCATGCATTTTACTATGTACGATGGCTACAGTTGTACATACAGTACTAAGACTAATGCACTGGTCTCCTGAACAGCAGCGAGCAAGCACTCTGTCCACAGAAAACTGGACTTAGCAGTGTGAGATCTGCTGCGTGTGTCACAGACCAGTTGGTTGGTAAATATGAGCATGCTGTTTGCAGTTTACTTCCATCACGTTTCCTGGGTCTTGAAATCAAACCTCTCATTGCCATTTGGTGCAGATATCATGAGAACTTTCCTTGTAATTTAGGAAGAAAACACAGATATTCAAATGGAATTTGAATAGCATATATATCTAGTATCTCAGCATCTTTCTCTCCCTCTGTCACTGTCGCACACATGGACGCACGCACACACACACACACACACACACACAAACACAAACAAAAGTGCTGTCTCTTCAGGGGGGTCTAGTTCCTCATCGTCAGCATTCTGTCCGTTCTCCCACACAGTGGCTGGCTTGAGTCCATTTCAGGTCCTGTCACTTCCAAATAGCGCTGTTACCTGCACACCACTGAACAGACCACTGCAGAGACTGCAGACAGAAGAAATTTGTCTCAATTCATTTGACTCTTAAAATAGATTACGCTCATTGTACTGTATAGGGTGTGCTTGTGAACCGAAGAGTATCATTTATCAAAATGGCAAAACAGCCATTTAAAAATGGAATATACTTGTACACTCTGTTATAAAACCCTTTAGAGCATGCAGGGCCCAATAATTTGTAATAACAAACATTAGTCGACAACCCAGAATGAATAGGTGGTATTGTGATATAAACAGTGCTAGAAGAAGTAATGAGATCCTTTACTTAAGTAAAAGTAGCAATAGTAAAATAATTCATTATGCAGAATGGCTCTCTAAAAAGTCTTACATATTTTATTTTTATCCTATTGTTAGTGGCTTATATTAATTTTATTGATGCATTAACATGTAAACAGCATCTTGGAGCTAATTTAAACTACTATATGTACTGTGGGTTTATTTTATAAAAGTTCATCATAGAAATTTTTAATTCTTGTTCTGTTTTGTATGTAAAATCCTACTATCCTACAACTAGTGGTTATAGGTGTCAACTAGGGCTACAACTATTATTTTCATTATTGATATTAATCTGTGTATTATTTTCTTGATTCATTGATAAAAATTAAAAAAAATCATAAAATATAGTCAACAAAATGTCAGAAAATAACGAGAAATGATCCTCACAACCTCCCATAGCTTTAAATTTCTTGCTTTGTCCAATCAATGTTCCAAAAGCCAAAGTTAATATTAACTGTTGATATATTTACTGTCATATAAGACAAAGAAAAGCAGCAAATTGTGTCATTTGACAAGCTTGAACCACTGGAGCTGATTATCAAAATAGTTGTTTGTGTATGTGAATGGGTGAATGAGTGGCACTGTGGATAAAAGTGCAACACATAGCAGTTTATTAGGCTAGGCTATTAGGCTTTACTAGGCAAAGTAATTCAGTCTGTTATAAGAGTCCTGGAATAAATCCTCCCTTCATGAAGGCTATAATGGCTGCATGTGTTCAGACAGTTTCAGAGAGGTGTTAATTCAACTGTGTGATCATTTGGGAGGATGTAGTTTATGCTGCTATTGAAGTGAGAGGTGTAGGCTAAATAACAGAAACACCTCTCTGTAAAATGCAACATTACTGTAAACGTACCAGTGTTAGCCAGCTGGCTAATTTTCAGCTGCAGTCCAGCACAGTTAAACAGCGCCAGTATGTTTACACAACCATAATCAGATCTTTCAGTGTGTCTTTTACTGTCTTGTTTTCCTGTTCACTTTAAACCTCATGCAAACGTAATCTCCACGGATGATTGTCAGGATGTACACGGAACAACCCGCTTCCCCCTCAAGTCTTTTTCTTACAAGATGTCACTCTCTTTGCCTTATCCTTCAGTCTCACTGACATCACTTTCTACTAATATGATCGGAGTGTGTGCTGGTGTGTTTTCAGTTGTCTCTGTTTCACATGTTTGCCTAGGTCTGTTCGACAGTTTGAAGGGCTTTCATGTTTACTTCACTGTCAGTGTGTGTGCGTGTGAGTTCTGACTCATAGGTAACTGTAAAAGCAGCCTCCGCTACCCATATTAATGCAAATGTAGCGAGCGGGATGAGTCAAATTTGTCACTTCCTCATCTAATTCAATTTTCAATCTTGTCCCTGGAGGCTACAGGGCTGAGATTAGCCCGAATGCTTTAGTCCTCCTGTTATTCCCCTGGTCTCCTCAATACACACTCAGCATGCATTTAAGTAATCACACTGCTACAACAGTATGTAGGAGTTTAAGGGTCTAAAACATCCATCGTTCTCTCTGCAGCGATGGGTCCCTTAACTCTCATACGCTACAAAACAAAAAAAAAAAAAGAGATTAAAATCCTCTTATAAATATGTATTAATAAAAAGCAGAAAAGATGAAAGTTTTAGATGTTCGAGCCCTCTTCATTAGAGTGTCAAATATTTGTCCTTGCTGTCTCATCACAATGAATACATTATCCATGCCGTGCTTTGGGATTTGCTGAATAATAGAGAACGTTTTATCTCATCTGTTGTGCTAGGCTTGCACATGGTCTGACTTAGAAAGGTGGCAAAGCGAGTGATGTAGCAGTAAAGTGGGGGGTCTTACGCAGAAGAAAGTTGGTGGACATGAGGCCCTCTCTTCTTGTGAAAAAGTCGGTGGGTGATCCCGCACACTAAGCACTGCTGCAGGGTGAAATGCAAGTTGCATTTGGGCAGCTGGTAAATGAAAGCGTATCCCTTGTGAGTACATACTTGGGAGCAATATATATTTTACAGTTGAAAAATCAACTTGTAACTAACTGCGGGTTGCTCATATTGGTGAGCCTACAGAGAATTTTTACCTGAATCTGCAGCTTCCATCGGCTTTACGGAGCTTTATAGCTATTTTCAGCTCATTGTTTAGCTGTCTGGCCACTACTTTACTGTTTTGTTCACTCTCACAGCCCTCGTGGTGTCATTCACAGCCATGGCAAGCAGCTGTTTTCAGCTAAAAAGCTCTGTAACTGCAGGATCGCCAACCAGTCAAGTTGCAGGAAATATGGTCACAATCTCCTCTTCCTGAGTCACAGCATTGAATAATGGCCAAAAGTGCTTTTGCAGAACATTGTGATGTCACAGCGAAGTTGACCTTTGACCCTTTGGATATGAAATGTCATTTTTGTCCCGACCCTACATGTTCTGTGAGGTCATAGTGACCTTGACCTTTGACCAACAAAATCTAATCAGTTCATCCTTGACTCCAAGTAAATGTTTGTGCCAAATTTGAATAAATTCCCTCAGGGTGTTGCTAAGATATCGCGTTCACAAGAATGGGACAGACAGACATATATACAGGTGGACATATGTATGGACGGATGGACGTATGTACAGACAACCCGAAAACAAAATGCCTCCAGCCCTGGCTGTCGCCGGCATGGAGGCATAACCAGTGGGAGGCAGGAGTTGAACTGGTTTAAAGGGTTGTGATGTGGGAGGTAAACTGACTAATGTAGATACAGAAGTTGGTTATGTGGGAGTTAAACTGGTTACAAACAACAGCTCATTTAACCCACAGGGTCCCACCTGCTGCTCTCCCAGGGGGCTCTGCTCCAGATGGCCAGTGATTGATTTCACACAGGCCCAAGAAAGAAACACTAACAGGCCCTGTTTATATTCCTAGTGAGAGTTTGTCTGGTGCTGGTTGTGGGTTTGTATGTGTCTATACTGTATGTGTGGGCGCCTGAAAATTTGTTTGCCAACACATAACGATTCAGAAGGAAAGTTGAAATTCAGCATAGCTGTCAATAGGTTCATTTACCAGTGTAGTGACTAGTTACCAAAGAGGAAAACCATCAGTGCAATGTTTCATTGGCCAAAATCTTCAGAAGTTGACAGACACGAGAATTTAGGAAATACTAACACAGCCCTAATGATTCTCTTTGGATGAAGAAAAAGGATTTTTTCTGACTCACCTCCAAACTTGAGTAATTTGAGGGGTTTTCTTTGCTTTTTCCCTTGTGTGCAAAATTGTTTTTTGTACAGTCTTTGGCAGTTTCATTTGTTAAACTGAGAGTACAGGGTGTCCTGTAGTGGTGTTAAGTAAATGTACAAATTCATCTTTAAGACCGCATCTTTAAACTGAACTGACTATGCTAAAACACAGTCACACAGGATGTGACTATCATGAACTCAACGTAACACCTCGAACAGACAACAGACTGTACCGAATGGAGTAGTCAGAGGAGCTGATAAATGCCATGGCGGTATGAATATACATTCACTTACAGGTGACTTACAGGTCTAAAGGTGATGTCATCGCCTATCTTAGAAAATAAGTGAACAGACTATATAGTCAGTGACAATGAATCTTTGAACTAAATTGAAGAAAACTATTTGAATCAGAAAAGTGATTTATAATTTCCTCAGTTCAGTTTTGGCTGCAGACCATTGTTGCATGTTGAACTCCATTTTCTTCCCATGTCGCTTTCTCAAAAATAATCTTTAAAAAACAAATTAAGGTTTCATTAAGAATAGTAATTGCACAATGACATTATTGCACATTTGAATGCCTTACTGAGTTTTAGAAATTATACTGACCACCCTGGTGTGAAGGTTGTGTTGTCTTTGCGTCGCAAAGTCAAACAGCACTGGAAAAGTAAGTTTCTGTTTCAATTACAAAGGATATATACAGGAAAAGATCACGTTTTCAAGGCTTATCTTAAAAACAATAGCATGTTCATATGTACAGTGAAATAGTCAATGGTCACTGATCGTTTCTCCCGTTCATTCTGGCTGTGAAAAGACTTCTTCCTGATGTGATTTCACTGCAAGAGATGGGGGATAAAACTAGTCCTCACATTGGAGTTATTTTTAGGAAGGTTTTTCTTCAGGTCAAGTATGCACAGGAGGATCATTTGCAGTGAGCAATAACCGTTTCAATGAACATATGGAAATGCTAGTGTTGTTAAAGATGGACCTAGAAAAATGTGAACCAGTAGAGTCCATAGCCTTAGCATAGTTTATGTGTGGTATTATTTCCACTCCAACTAGTTTAATTTTTATTCACTGATCCTTTAGTATTCCACACAATCCCCTCTGCATCCATCAGATTGCTTTAATTGACAGCATTTTTAACCAGTGGCAAAATCTGTTTACATTTCACTCCTGACATGTTTATGCATATCCGTGCAGCAGCTGTTAGTGTGTCAGCTCACACTTATTGGCTGATCCCTCTCAGATTTTGCTGTGTGGTTTATGAGGCAGAACTGTTGTCTGAATGTGATGTATAGCTGCATCTTGGGTAAATGCTTCCCAGCAGGTTGGAGGTTACGTTGGAGGGGGATGAGCCCGCCGACAGCCTGGATGGTCTTTTTTGCTCGTCAGTCAGAATCGAACCTATGCAGCTGCTCTGCTTTCCCTCTGCACCTCCTGTTCATGCGAGCAGAAACAGCGAGTCTGGAGGAGTCGTGATGCCCATCTCAATGAAGGAGGGGGATGGAGGAGTTGAGTGGGACAAAAAAAGGGAGGTGGTGCGCAGAGCAGTGGAGGAGAGATGCTGCAAGTTGTAGCATACACAGAAACCTAGAGGGACTGTTATCAAAAAATAAAGACTGAGAGGGAGAACATGAAGGAGACAAGCAGCGAGACTGGAGTCGTCGTGATACTAATCTTAATGTGGCGTGCTAGAAAGATCAGTGTTTTGGCACCACACTTCCTTTTCTCAGCTACAAACACTTCAGCTCACTAGGATGTACAAATACCTTCCTCATTGTGCCCGTTTACAGATTTCAGTATAAATTTTACTGAGTATCCAGTTGCAAATGCAACCTTGATTCCTCAGCAGAAATCAGTAAGGGGTTACATTACAACACATGTCTCTGAATAAAAATCTAGCTCAGCAAAAATGTAGCGCTAGTGACCTTCAAGAAGAATTTCAGACATGCGCCAGTTTTTAGTACAAGCTTTTTATTAAAATGCATGGCCAGATATGGACAGTCATCTGTTCGATTTGGTGTCGGGAGCAGACGTAGTCCTCTCCTCTGTCAGGATCACCTCTCCACTTGAGACCACAGCCCTCTGGTTTGAGGAAGCTTTCCTCACTGCAGCCACTGCTCTCCCTGAAAGGGAAGAAGGGAAATTGCAACTGTTACTGTGGATTTCTTTAGTTTTACAATAGTGCTTTAGAGACACATCTGTTTTGATAATTGCTCAAGTCATTTGTGCAAAAAAATGCCAAACATTGAACTTGTAGTGATGCATGGATTCAGCTTTCCCCTCTAGATAACTCAGGGAATCTGCAGATAACTGATCTGCTTAGCCAATACCGTCTCATCCTCCAAATGAGATGATATGGCTGAAACAGCTGTATTTAACTGAAGTCACAATTTTTATAGTTGCAGCCATAAGGAGCTACTCACGTTGCCGGTGGCATGGCTGTGCACAAGAGTTTGTGCTGCTGGGGTAACACACTGCAGTAGCACAGTGGATGAACACCTGGAAGAAAGAAAAGAAAAAAAACACACCATGCAAGTTGCACATTAAATGAAGGAAACTACAAGTACATTTCAGTTATTGAAACTAGTGTTTGAGCTAAATTGTACCGTGTCCTGTTGAGTAGTAAAGGTGTTTTGATCCACAAATGTGAACATTTTGATGATGAAACGTTTGTGGTGTGATGGATACTGAAGCCCAGAGGAGCCATCCACAGGCACTACTGTGGTTGTGTAACGGTCATCGTGGTAGGGACATCTGTAGGCAACAACATCATGTTAAACCACAGAAACAAAAAGTTGCTCAAAGAAGTACAATTTCAGTTATTAAATCCATATGTTTCATCATACCCATCAACCAGAAGGTCCCATTGTGGCAAACTGTGAGGATTGGGGGTGGATGTGGCCCAGCAGTGCTCCAGGTTCAAGACGATGTTTGGATCAGACCTCTCCAGGAGTCGCACCTCGACATGCACAGGTTCCCTCAGCACTTTAGTGACAGGATAGTCTTCTCGAGTGTAAAAGGAGCTGTACGCTACCTCTTCTGGAATCAGAAGCGCTCAGTTTTAACAAGACAGAATTATGCATTAGCTGGTATCGTTATCAAAGCTCTTGTGCCACTCACCTTCCACACATCCCTTTGAGAGACACTGTCCGTTGCCCAGTCTGAGCTCCACCCTGAGGGGTCCTGCAGCAGCGACCGGCACTGGGGGAGGAAGAGCGTTCACCTCCAAGACGAGAGCCTCCACTGCTGTGCCCGAGTATCTACACTGGAACAATAACCTGTTTTGGGGGGGGGGGGATTTTACCATCTTAGGAAACCTCAAGTGAGTCACAAAAACCAAAGAGGCTGATTGATTTTATGTAAACTCACTCAAAATGACTGTCCCTGGTGATTGATCCTCTTGGGCCAATTCCCACTTCATATGAGGAAGACATGTGGTTCTCATACACCACATACCCCTCTTCCTCCTGCAGGAGGAGGAAATGTTGAAACAATTTGCACATTAAATATAGATTTGTTCTGTTTATATAAATAAATAAAAACCAAGGAAAAATGCCAAGTATCCTGCATTTTCATATTCTGAAATGGGAAAAACTATGATCTATTTCATCAAAGTGTTTTGTCATTTTGCATTAAACAGGTTACAATGAAGACAGATATAGAGAGGGGTATGACATGAAATAGAGGTCCAAGTCCAGTTTTATTTTTAAATTGAATACCTCCAAGTTTTGGATTGTTTGTCAAAGAAACTGAAGATTTAATTTTGGCTGCAGGAACATTGACAGACTCACCACTGATATTTATAGACAGAACAATTGTCAATCAAATTTTACAAGGAAATTACTGTCACAACCAAACATGATAAAATATCAAAAATAATCCAAAGACTTCACCACCCACCTTGATTGTAGTACCACATGCAGTCACAGGGAACTGAAAGATGGCAAAGGCAGCGGTGACACCAGCTGGGGTACAGGAGGGGTTGTTTGTCTCCAGCAGGCTGACTGAATCCACATCTATGTGGGGCATAGTGGCATCTCGAGCCACGACCACCACAAACTGGCCATCCCTGGTACACTGCACAGTCACTGGGTGAGAAGAGTGGGTGTTGCAGTAGTTCATTTTTTTTTTTTTTCCATTACTCACCATGTAGTGTTTGTAAGAGGCACTAGAAGCTACGCTAGAGAGCACAGATACCTGCTTTCCCGTAGTAGCACTGCCGCCCATCAAAGCAGCAGTTTATGTTTTCACACTGCTCGGCTGTGATATCTCGAGTCCCGCACTGTATCTTCTCAGTCTCCGCCACCTGACATTTATCAAAGGGAACTGAAGGTGGAGGAACCTTCAACCGTTGCTGAGGCAGCTGGGAAGGAAGAGGAGGTTGATGTTTCTGCAGAGGCATCGTCCAGTAATGCTGGGCAGTAACATCACAAACTGAAACCACAACCACCACCACCACTACACCAAACAGACACTTGAAAAGCTCCATCATGGTGTTAGTAACTACACACTGACCAAACCTGCAACAGGAGCATCTGTGGCTGAGACGCAGGCTTTATACATGACTGATGGTGTTTAGTTTTTCTGAGAACGCTGCCTCTCATCGTTAGGAGTCAATTGTGTGGCAGGCCTGCAGAGTTAATCAGCTGGGAGCTGACAGGTGGAGCTCATTGTCTGCTCATCTGTCTGAGAAAAAGTCATTACACCACAGTTGAGTCAATGCTGAGTGGATTTTTTTTTTTTTTAAAGCGACTTGAGAAAAGCGGTTAATTAGTAGAAGTCAGTACATTTTGTGACGCCAGGCTCTGTTTAGTCTGAGCTTGAACCTCAGTGCATTTACAGAAGCTGACCATCTTTACTGTGTACTGACTGAACAACCTGCTGCATCACACTGACATTTCTTTCACTTCCTTCCACTCGCAGTACCTGTATAAAAGCTCTCTTTTTCTGTCTTTCATATACACAGATGTATGGGCGGTACACCCAGGAGTTGGGTGTGTATGCCAAGGAGGAAGCAGCCCGCCTACGGGATGGAGGAGTGCGGGATGGCGGAGGACTGCGGAGGAACACCAGCGTTCGTAGTCGTGCTGCTGATCTGCTGGAATATGAGAAAGACCCCTGTGCAAAGTGCCAATGTAGGTGATGATCATGTAACAAGCCCCCAAATCTTCTCTGCACTGTGCTTCGCAGGGAGCAAGTGTGCAGGACAGGTAGTGTAGTGCACAGACATGTCCTGAAGGTCGGACTAAAGCAGTGTTTAATGTGTGTGTGTGTGTGTGTGTGTGGTGCCCTGAAGCCGCCTTGTGCAGCAGATTGCAGCGCTCCAGCAAGCGTGAAAGTTGTGTGAAAACACTGACTTCTTTAAGTACAGCAGAGCGGCTACCTGACACAGGGGAGCAGGAGAGGATGTGAACACGATTAAATGTGACTGATCTGAACAATGACCTCCAGCCAACAAGGCTGTCTCAATGTCAGACAAAGACAGCCCCCTCTGCTGGCTGCCAGTGGCCCACCGTGCACATGTCTGTGTGTGTGTGTGTGTGTCTGTGTGTGTGTGTAGAGATGTTTGCTTTTCTCTGTGTGTATTTTTGTTTGTGTGAGCAGATCTCTGATCTGAACTGTCAGATTATTTTATGTCTAGGCTTCCCAGATGACTGCAGATAAGGGAGTGGCACCAGAAGAGAGCTCCACTTCAGACTGATGTACTCAACAATAATAGAGTGAAGGATTGTGTCTCTTTCTCTCGCTCGCTCGCTCGCTCGCTCTCTTTGTATGTTTGAATTGCGTCCTTAAATTGTTCTTATTTTTATTCATACTGTTAACCTTCATTTAAGCAGGTTACTAAAATTAAAGGGATTATTTTGAAATTTAACAGCGGGGTCAGTTCACCCAAATTAAATAATTATTGAACTATTAGAAATAGTACCTATGGGGCGTCGTGTGGCGTAGTGGTCTAAGCAGGCGCCCCATGTGTAGCGGCTACAGTCCTCGCTGCAGTTGGCCCCGGTTTGAGTCCCGCATCAGACGGCCTTTGCTGTATGTCATTCCCCCTCTCTCTGCCTCCCCATTTCCTGTCTCTCTACTCTACTATCAAATAAAGGCATAAAAAAGCCCAAGAAAAGAAATAGTACCTATGAAAAGTGTTCACGGTGAGGCCTGGGGATTATCCACTGTAATAGTATCAGAGACATTGTTCTTAGAAAGACACATTTTAATGTCATTTTTCAATGATGTGAGCTCCACATGAAATCCCCGTCACTTCCGTTGTATTGATGTGATGGATGAAATTTAGAGGTGGAAATCTCAAAACCTGATAGAATAAAAATTATCTTTAGTCTTAAAAGTACAAGAGGAAAAGAGAAAATGTGTAATTTTGGAAATGTGTAGTCCATTAAGTCGATGAACAAAATATTTTTTCCACCTATTGTTAAAAAAAGAAAAGAAAAAAAGCCAAAACGTCACAGATTTTCTTTATCTTTTTTCTTTCTTACTGTTCTGTGATATGATATGAAATGTCCTTGAGGTTTAGACTGTTAAATCTGCTTAATTCCACTAAAAAGACACAAGAAACCCCAGAACTTTTGAATTATAATTTTCTTCAGTATCAAAGTAATCCAGTGATAGCTGTCAGTAGATCCATGGTCGCTGCTGATTAGAAATTCTCAGGTTATAGCCCACAGTGTAAATCACTGAATCAGTTGGCAACATTGTATTTCCTGTTTACATCTCCCAAATTTATGGGAAATGTAGTTTCAGTTTTCTTGATTCTGTTTTGAGTGGGAGTGTGAGACTTTCAAAACCCCTGCTATGGAACAAATTATTAATTGACAAAATACTTGACAGTGACGACGGATAATGAAAACAGTCTTAGCTGCACAGACTTGGTGGAACCGACCATTTAAATGCAAAAATCAATAATAAAAAAAAGTCTTAACACATATTGAATAATCTCATAAAAAGTGAGAAAAAGGAAAAGGGAGAGAAAGAGAGCGGCGGAGCGTTTGTTTTCACATGTGCTTGCACAAGTGAGCTGCCGTGGCCGTTTTCCAGTCTCCGTCTCTGCCTCCTTGCCCTTGTGACTGGTGATCTGATTAAAGCTCGATAGATTGCACCATAGGTGAAAGCGACACTATATCAGCTCAGCCTCGCTCGCTGGCTGTAATGGAAGCCATTTAAAATAATCACTCTCAGATCAGGAGCCAGCCAGAGTGATTTGTGTGCTTGCTGTCTGCGTGCTGTGTGTGCTCGTAGATCAAGAGGTGTTTGTATTTTTAGACTCATCTTTAGATAGACGCTCGGGCTGGACGGCTTCTGCTTTTGTCTTGTTAGGTAATGTGTACGGAGAGAACCTTCAGATTTGGAAGTGGGAGTTTTAGTGTTTTCCTCTCATGTATCTGTGTGTGGGAACATCATCTCTGTGGGTGATGGAGTACTAGTGTGTGTTAAGATCAGTAACTGAAGCTGCAGCTTTCGAACAAGGCAGCCTACACATGCAGCTAGAGGCTCTGCTGTCGGTCGTGATGGAGAGCTAAAAACATACTGCCTAACTGTGTTTATTTTGACTCACCGAGTCAGTCTTTCTGGGATTTCATAGGTGACGTTACTCAGATCTCAGTCTACCAGTGACTCCATGGATAAGCATCATGTACTGTGTCACATGTTATGTTTGTCAGGTGATGCAATGCAGGACTAACAGAGGTGGGGAAAATGTCTGGCATTGGGTGTGATTTTTATTATGGGATCAGGATAAGACATCTGTGAATACCACTGAGCCTGCGGATGTGAGCGCAAGCCAAGATGCACACGGAAGTATGGCAGGTGCCAGACAAACTGTGTGTGTGTGTGTGTGTGTGTGTGTGTGTGTGTGTGTGTGTGTGTGAGAGAGAGAGAGACAAAGAAGCTGTGGGAAGGGGACTTTCCTCAGCCTCTATCACACGAGAATGTCCAATGAACTGTGAAATAAAAATCATAGATCCAGTGAAGAACATGGCACTCTAAATTTCACTGACAGGTTTATCTCTAAATATTTCTCTATAAAATGTTCCTCCTTTTTTTAAAAAAGAAAAGTCTGTGTCCTCTGTGTGACGGGGTGTGTCTGCACATGAGTGTGTTTGCATGTGCGCTCCATGTGCATGTTCTCTGGTGGCAACTTGCCATCCAGCAGGTGGCCTAGCCACCGGGCAGCTTGCCCCGTCATGCACACAGTTGTGCCCCACTTCCCTTGGGAGCCTTGGCATCCCCCCGTGATCTGACTCCTGCACCAGAAAGACTGCTGCAATGACTCTCTCTTTTAAATTTATTATATTGTTTATTATGTCTATAAATAATATGATTCAGTGAAAATAACTTGCAGATTAATTAAGTATTTGTCCAAGTAAACGTTGATGGTTCCATCTGAAGACTGAGAATTTACTGTTTTTACTTGTCTTACATGAGAAATTGAGTATTTCTGGGCTGTTGTACAGTCAAAACAAGATGATGGCGATTCGACATCATGACCTTGAAAAATGTGATGATAAAAATGATTGTTAGTTGCAGCCTTACATGTCAGAAAGTAAAGCTGTGTGGCTCATTTATAGTTTTTTGAACAAGAATGTAATGGAGGTCTGTGGCACAGAACAATCCATGTCTGGCTTTTGTTAGTAGAATATGCACACTGTTGGTTTTGGTATCACTGGCTTTATCCTTTAAGCAGCATGGTCTGCCTGATCCATGTCTTCCTGTCTCTCTCTATGTTTTTCTTTCCCATCACAGTGTTTACCGTCATCCACACATCTGTTGCTCTGTTTGTTTCTCAATGACAAACGTCACTAAATTAAAAAATAAATTAAAAAATTAAAAAAAGGTATCTTGACTTTTACGTTTTTATGAAATATGGATCTGGCAAATGTGTTAGTAGCACATTTTTAGCCTCCCTGGGGATGGGCACATCTATGAATGCTCTGGATATTGAAGTGAATTCCAGGCTTTGGCAGTGTCCGCAGACAAGCGAGAGGAAATGAGTCCAGTGATGCTTCTTTTAGCTGACCTAGCTCAGAGTTATAGATTATAATGTAATGGTTAGAATTTATAACCGTGACCCAGCTTTGTTTTGTCTCCGTATTCTCATGTTTGAGGTGGATGAAGATAAAGTGATGCTGTCACTCTCATCATATTCACCACAAAATAACCTCCTTTAGTTTTGTTATTGTTCTTCCGCTGCTCAGTCGCACCTGGTAAATACACAATATCTCAGTGTCCACTCTGCTCTTTGTGTTTATCAATCCCCAATTTTCTTTAGTTTTCATCTGAAACTGGATCCTTTATTCAACACAGCAGGAGTATGATTGAATTCCCGCCCCTCCTTTATTTGTTCTCATAAATAATTACAGGATTCACGTCCAATCATGACTTGTCCAGGCTTTTATTTCCACCATGTTAGACTAATGTAATGGCCTTTTCTCAGGCGTCCCTCAACGTCATCTCATTGGGAGTCCTCACAAAGATCCCAACATCTCCTGACATGATTTTCTGACCCTCATCTGATAGAACTATCATTTATTTACCACATAACTGGTACAAAATTTCAGAAGATATAAGATTTACCTTGATTTTTAACAATCTTTAAATCCAAA
>NW_019524777.1:0-80819 GCF_002814215.2 Seriola lalandi dorsalis
AGTCATACTCAGGCCTGGTCAAGGACTTTACCCTCTCAATTATCTTTTCTCTGTCTCTTTCTCTTTCATGGCTTCATGGTCTGTGTCTCTGTGTCTCATTCTTGACTTAAGCTATTTTTTTTTACATCCCTGGGCTGCTACCAGTGAGATAAGAAATAATCCCCTTTGTATTATTGGGTTAGGTCACCACAGTGTGTATAGTATGTACTCATGATTGTGTACATACAGTATTACGTTATTGTTACTGTTGATTTTCCAGACAAATATTGTGATTGTGATTTAAATTGCGATTATTTTCCAAACATTAAACTACAGGCCTGTATTTGTGAAGCACGTTATCTTAAAGCGAAAAGATAAGATTTCTGCTTGTTGTCGGTCCTTCCAGTGTTTTGCTTTAATCCAGAGAGTCACAGATAAGTAATCTTCTAGATTTAGCTAGTGCTCTGTAGGGAAATTGACCAATTTAGCTTGTGATAAAAGCAACAAACCTCTGGTAAGTTCTGCATTGTTGCTGCTTCAGCTAATGTTAGCTAACCTCAGCATCACAGACTGACAGGACAGACTGTGTCACAGCTCTGAATGCTGGAGGTCTAAATTCAGAGGTTTTAACGTTATCCTCTAAGCTCAAAACAATAGAGTGCTGCAGGGATGAGGGTATTTTTGTAGGCCAGGCCGGAAGTTAGCATCACCCTGGGCCCCCTCGACAAAAAGCCAATGGGATTTTTGGTTTATGATGCTTTGCATTTCATTCAGCATGATAATCTTCACAAATGAACACCACTTTTATGATACATACAATATAATACCCAGAAGTAAAGAGCTAATGTTAGGCTATAAACAAACTTGTTAGAAACTGGCCTTTTCTAAGAGATGCTTAAAGACATCACGACTGGGGTGTTTACTGATGTATTCTACGTTGTGCATAAAATGTGAAAATGTCTTCAGCCTGTGTTAACCAAAGACCTTATTTCAGGGATCTTACCAAGAACCCATTAAAAAAAAACATAGACTCCGGGCTTGGGGGAACCAGAAGTGCTAAAATGCTAAATTATTTCCTAAAGTTTTAAACAATACTAATAATACATTTTATTTATAGGCGCCTTCCAAGGCACTCAAGGACACCTTACAATGCATAATAAAAGAAAGCTAGTACAAGGCATAAAATGCAAAATAATCAAGTATGGCATTCAATACAGAATAAATTAGAATACATTTTAGGGCACGTTTACACTTGTTAGCTAAAGAGCTGCCTGCAAGCTACCTCTCTGACACTGACCTAATGTGATCACCAATATCTTTTAAAGATGCGTCAAAATAGAAAATTCCTCTTCTGACCAATATTTTGTATATTTACAAGATTAATTTTTCAGTTGCTTTGCCAACTCACATAATTAATGTTAGTTAGCTATTAGTTAGTTGGCTATCACTTTCCACGTTAACAACAGAAATTCATTATCAAAAAAAGTAGTGCTTATTATTTCAAATTTAAATGTTGAAATTGCTATATTGAAATAAAAACGATTAATCATTCAGCCACTTTAAGTTATTTAGAGGTTCCCTGTGGACTTGTAAACAAACAAAAGTTATGTTTACATTCTGCATGTACAGCTGAGGTCTAACAAACATGTTGAGTGCATTTCCTTCCTCATTTGTGACACTGACATTTGCAAAGCAGATTTTTTTGAAAATATCTTAAATCATGCATTGTTTACATCCATGTTTGCTAGAAAGCTGTTGGCACACTGATGGCACCAACTGTTGATCACAGCTATAACCTGAGACCAATGGCAGATATCTTAGATCCACTCATCAAAACACTACTCCATAGAACTAACGGAAATCAAGGTTAAAGGTTATGGGCTATCGAATGAATATAGTCTGTGATGGACCATTTGAGCTAGAACATATGTGTGCATGTTGCTGCATGAGTGCATGTGTTTGTGTGCACTCTAATATGAATGTAGCATATGTGATCTATATTTACCATATTTCTACTTGATGATGTAAGTTTGTGTCCCAGTGTGCCAATATCTGTGTGTGTTGTTATGCGAGTGTCTCAGGAACGCTGGTAGCCCCCCCCGCCCTGCTGAAAACCCAGTTCCCGGTCTTCATGGGAAATCAATTTGTCCCACTTTCTACGTGGCCAGCCTTTATATGCTTCACTTCCTCCTACAGCTGTCACCCAGTGTATACAGAGTCATTGCCTCCATTTACCCAGCACAACACGCACACAAACACACACACACGCTGAGCTAAATCAAACACATATCAGCTACATGCATATTCATTCACTGTACCCGACACTTCAGCTGACGAGTAAATTAGGGAGCGGTAGAAGGGCGGTACAGATGAGGCAACTCAAGGTGGCAAGTGTGTGAATCTGTGTGGTATAGGAGAGTGGAAAAATGGAAATTGTGTGTGTGTGTGTGTGTGTGTGTGTGTGTGGTGGACAGAGAGAGTGAAAAAGAGATAAAGAAAGAGAGCTAAGTCCTGGAAACTTGGCCAGCAACTCATTAATCGGCAGGTGTGTTTATACCAAAGAGATACTGCTTACAGCACTCACATTCGCACACACACACACTCACTCACACACATTCACACACACTGACAGCCCTGCTGCTCATTCTCATTCAACTCTGCAGCCAGTGTGTCCTTTGTTTCTCATTGTCCTGAGGAGTTTGGAGAGGAAAGACTGTCCACACTGATTGAAAAATGGGAAATTATGCCATCCACCCATCTCTTATCTCGTGGGAACAGAGTTTAACTGCACACTGGAACACACCTGCAGGTGTTTGAGGTTGTATCTGTGTGTTCCTACATGTATATCTTTGATGCTGAATTTTTTTCTTTAAATAACTGAATTTGTGTGTTTTTCAGACTACATTTGTGTGCACTGACCAGTTTGTGTGTATAGAGCCTGTGTCTTTTTGTGTGACTGTGTATCACTGCCTGAATCAGCTGCAGGCTGAGCGGCACCAATCAGGCTCTCTTGGTGGTGTTGGCAGGATTGATGGTAGGAGTATGCATGGTGATGGTGGGGGCAGTGGTGGTGGTGGTGGTGGAGGGTGCAGCCAATCATAATGCTGACTGAAGAATCTAGTAGCATGGATGAATTAATGAGGCATGTGAATACAGGCTGAGCCAGCCAATCATAGCCCTTTAAGAGTTCCTCTGCTGCCGACAAACTGTGACAAACTGCTGGTTATCAATCACACAAATGACACAAACTTCGCCATTCGCACACTCACTGTCCGATCCAGCCTCAGAGCCGCTGTGCTGAGTCATTTGTAACACCACTGTCAAGACTGCTGTAGTTACACCAGTGTCCGACTGCTGTTATTACACTACTGTCAGACTGCTGTTGTTGCTATTTAAAAAACAAGACTATTTCACCAAAAAGAAATTTCAATTAATGATAACATGTTGTTTATTCTCATTCTTTGATGTTACAATTTCACAGTACTTATTTTAAGTGGTATATATTTTTAGTGGAACAATTAGTCTCAGTAGTACTCTGTGTCTGAGGGGAGAAAAACACAAACCCTGATGAGGCAGAGCCGAAACGCGTCACTCTTCTGTTTACTGTGTTGCTGGAGTTTCGACCTCTTTAGACTTTTTCTTTTCTCCATGCACCTTGGAATAAACCCAGTTATTCACCATAATATCTTACAAATGTTTATATGTCCATGTGGTTATGTTGTAAGTGTATGACCCTCTTTATATAGTTCCTTCCCTCTTTAGGGAAGGAAAATCTGTCACACGCATCCTTTGGTGCGTGTAACTGTCTCTTTCACATAATGCTCTATCTGTTGAAATCTACTCTGCACTCTGATTTTGAGGATTGATGCCTGCATTTAAAGGAATAGTTTGACATTTTGGGAATTCATTTATTTGCCCTCTTGACAAGAGTTAGACGAGAAGATTGACACCACTCTCATGGTAAATTGTACGGTGAATTTCTTTAAGCCACTTTTTGAACTGCCTGCATAGTTTTCAATTTTACATAAAGCTTCCTCTACACAAACATCAGAATCTCCCTTACCAGCAGTCACCTCTATTATATCTGTGCTGTTGGATTGTGTGTGAGCTATCAAATTGTTCATCATTATATGAATCATCATTTTCTAACGACGCGTTCTTTCACCCCCGTGGCCGGCACTGGATGCAACATTACAGGAAAAGTAGAAGCCAAATAGCAGTAAAACTCCCCAACATATTGACCTAACTGCTAGAGCTTGGAGGATTTAGAGCCAAACACATAAATCCATTCCATCATTAATGAAGGAATGAATGGGATGTCCTGAGGGGAGCAGTATGGCAGCACCGGCCCTTTCCATCTGTCTTCCTCTACATAGCCTTGCAACTCACTGAGAATCTGTCTATTTGCTGATTTCTTTTTTTTTTTCCTTTCTACACTTTTGCTTTTAACTCGAGCTCCAAACATACTAATTTCCCTTTCTGCCTCAGTTCACCCCAAATCACCAGATTCTTTGGTTTCTGCTGACACACATCTTGACAGCCTGCGTGTATCCACAATAAAACATCCATTATCCTCAGCCGCAGCCTGTCCTTCGCATTTCCCTCTGTCGTCTTTGACCTCATCACTCAGATGTGTGGACAAACTGGAAAGGTGGGTTAGGGCCCAGTGATATTAATAGCCTCAACTTCATGAATCTTTCAGGCTCAATCATAAGAGCTGATGTGAGATGAGTATGTCCCAGGCGATGAATTAGCAAATACAGAGCGTTTCTCTTAGCCCCTTTAAACATGAGTCATGCATTAGCTCTTCATATAGTCTTGAGTATATATTGGTTTATATAAGGCAGACCGGTGTGTGTGAAAGTGTGAGTGTGTGTGGGAGGCCAGGTGTGTGTGAGAGGAAGAGAGTTATTAAAAAAAAAAAGTTAAAAAAAAAAAAGTAAAAAGGAGAATATATTTTGTGCACCCTTTTATGCACACCCTTGTGAGCATATTTGGGAATGTGAGTATGCAGGTGAGTGAGCGTGTGAGCTTGAATAAGTTTCATTTTATGCATGAGTACAGAGGCATTTCTGTATGAATAATTGTATTGGCCTTTGACAGGAAAATACAGAGCAAGAGACAGAGAAAGAAACAGAAGCACGGAGCCAGAGAGGGGGGGTGATGGGGGAGGTTAGAGGTTGCGGGGTGAGTAAGGAAGTGTGGCAGGAAATGAAATGTGTTATTTGGGAGAAATGCTGGGGGGCTACAGGCTTGTTTTCACCCCTATCTCTGCACTGCGGAGCAATTTCAATTCAGCGCTATACAGTAGGTCTTGCCAAAGAGCAATGTGCTAAAGGGGTGAGGGGAGGATGACAGGAGGGCAGGGAGATGGAGTGGGCAGGAGAGAGGAAATAAAAATGAGAAGAAGAGTGATAGAAGGGGGGGGACAAAGAAAATTAGACACAAAGGAGAAATGGGGGAATTAATAAAGGAGGAGCGTGGGTCGCTTTGCCATCAGTCAGAAACGGTCACGTTTCTGCAGCTGGGGCAGTCATAGGCGGCGCTCGTCCCCCTTGAGTGCAGTGTGAAAGGTCTGAAAAGTCTGAAAAATGAGGAGAAGGGATGAAAGAGGAACAACAGGGGTAAAGATATGAAGATGCCGTCAGAGAAATAAACGTAAGTAAAAGAAAAAAAAAATCACATTTAATAAAAAGTGGAGAGGAAGGAAGAGGGAGAGAAGACCCAGATCTAATCACCATGATTGGAAATGAGGTGAGAGAGAGTGGGGAGGTGCAAAATAAAATAAAAAAATCTGATGTGCTTCCTGTCGAGCTGGAAAACAACTCGAGGACATTGCCGTGTGCCCTGATACTACAGAGGATGCGAGAATCTATTCAATTTATTTTGCTGAAATTGACCAGGGACTTTTTCCAACCACCTTTGAATCAGACTGAATGTTACTGTTAGATGATGATGGGACTGTGTAAGTTTGTGTGGCTGTGTTACGACCACCTGCACTCTGGGGCTGTTGGAGAGCAGAGGAGAAATAAAAGAGGAATACTGATGAGGAGAATAAGGAGGAGGAAAAAAAGAAAAGAAAAAGAAAACGTGACACAGTCCTTGGAGCGTGTCATTTTGGCCAAATTGTTGAGCCTCTCTGAAGCAGCTCAGGTTATGTCCTCTAATTCATCATGCAAACGACAGAGAAAATGAAGGAGGGGAATCCACACAGTGCCGTGGGAAAGATGAGTGGAGGGGAAGAAAGGGGACAGGGGTTGAAAGACAGGAAGAGAGAATAGTGTGATCAGGGTAATTTCCTCCTCTTAAATAGACTAATTTACCGTCTTGACCTGACAACACATTCTGCATGTGAAATCCAAAAAAAGACACACTTCACCTACCAGCGATTAGTTTTGATTTTGCTGTTAAAAGCAAAGAAGAAAACACTCCACTTGAGCTTCTGTCTCAGGTTTTTGGCTGATCCAGATGCATATGAATGGCTGGCAGCACAAAATGATTTACCTGTCTGCTCTCTCTGTCTCCTGACTGATGGGTTGATTGGGGTCTTTCTGAGGAACAAACAGCAGTGGACCCCAAAATAATTGGCCTACCTCCTGCTCCATTTAGAATCCCTGTGATTTGTTGACATGTGTCCACAGATAGACTGAGGCAGGTTAATATGTTTCCTCTACAACAAACCACATTTGAACTAAACAGGAATAGCTGCGGCTGTCAAAATGAATGAGATTTCATTTTTACGAGTCCACAAAGGAAGAAAGAGACGGACAATATAAATGGAAAACAAGAACGTATCTTAACCTTTAAAACAATCACTCACTTCAAGCGACCTCATCACTCTCTCATCTCTGCAGGTTCTCAATCTAAATAAAACTAAAAACATTGTACTGAAATCCATTTTTAACCCTGTTGTATCAAACTGTTTACTGCGGACACGGGCCTCAAGAAAGGGAAATGTGTGGGTGTTCATGTTCCCTCATTAATTTAACTGACATGCCAATAATATGCTGAGTTGACCTGACTATCCATGTGTGGGGAGCAGTCACACAGGAGGATGGAGAAAAAGCTATATAGTTGACAAAACAATCTCAACTCAAGGTCCGCTTACGTTCTTTTTGCAGCCCCTCCAACTGTATCAGTCCTCATCAGCAGGCCGATGTCGCTCAGTAGACGTTCAAACTCACTTCTCAAATATTTTACACATACACTGATTTAACTTGGCAGCTGAACAGACTCAATCAGCTGGTGAGGATCATGTGGCTGAGAGCTTCAAAACAAGCAAATAAGTTGACCTTGAGCTGAGATTGTTTTATCAACTATTGTTTTTAAAATCATGATTGAACTGTGATCTGTTGGGGTATGTGGATTAACACGGGACTAGTGACTTTTTGAGTTATTAGAGTTTGTTGATGAGTTTGTTTGGTCGGCAGTGAGTCAGGCACGAAGAACAACGTTGCCCTGGTGCTGGTTCACTCAAAGCATTTACGTTATCAGTTACAGAGTGTTTTGGTGAAAAAAAGCCTGGTGTACTGGGGAAAAGCTGTGCAACATTTTTTCATTTTTATTGACTTAAACTGATCAGCATCCAGCTGTGTGTTTGTTACCACTATGAAGAATTAGTTTCACTAGTGTCAGTCAAAATGTCAACAGTGACAAAGCCCTGATTACTGGCAAATTGGTGAATTTTCTAATGAAAGAACAGTAGACATTTTGACTTGTCATATTAGGAAAAGCACAGGCGACGCTAATAACATTAACAATGGATTTTCAGTTTGCACCTGTGTTTTTTGTGCTGTGACAATCTCATATTAAGGCCTTTGTTTTAAGTTCACTGTATTGAAACATTTTTACTTGAGCTAATGCCATACATGTGTAGTTTTAGCAAGAAAAGTTTCCAATGTGAGAAGAGAAAGAAATGTATATGTTGTCCTGGTTACGTGCTGTTAGTGCTGTTTCCCTATGTTGCACTATATGCTTTTGCATACATGGGTTGCTTGATATGGATTTCACAGGTTTGAGTGTTACTGTGATTGGGTTGCACAGGCTTTGTACACCATCACAGGTGTTTCCAATTGGATGATTCAAGTTCAAGGTGGGTGGAGAATTGGGAAAAAAACGTGTGGGAATTACACAATATCTACCATTTTCTATGTACTAATAGGTAACAAGTTCTGTGTACTAATATGAATGTCAGCTGTCCCAACTTAATGAGTTCAGCAAAACTAAGTGAAAAGTGAGACAGCAGGCACAGTCTGTACACTCACACAGTCCTGAACACCTGAACAGAGGTCTAATCAGACAAAAGAAGTGGCAACACCAGTGTGTAAGAGTTTTAAAGGATGAAAGGATGAAGCCTTTTTTTTTTCCTTACTTGCATGTCACTGCTTATCTGTGTTTTTGTGTAAACCAAAAGAAGGATTAGAGTCATTAAGGCTGAGATATATGACTATTTTATCTGGACGTAATCAGTCGAGTAAAATCCCCCAGGGGGGCTTTTTTCCTTCTTCTTTGTTTTTGTTTTATTCTCTCATATCTGTGAACAAATGTTCATTCCAGTTTGGGTGAAAGAAAATATAATTTATTATTGTATCTCAACACAGAGCCATCAATCTGACAGGCTGGGTTGTGCTTCATTAATTACTTATTCTGCTGCAGGATTCAGACTTTACCAAGTGGTTGTAATGATCAAAGGGAAAGTAGAACCGAGGGCCGGGCAATCTGGCCAAAGTTCATATGATAATCTATTTTGATAGAATCAATCCGCGATCTGAATTGCGATGTACTTGAACTCGTGTGATCACATGAATGGTTTTGCATACGGTTGCCTGGACACCAAGCCTGTCACTTCAACTGAAGGCTAAAGGCCTAACACACAAATCTCTGCAGTCTCTTTTTGCTCTGACTGGAAGTTGCGATTCATAACTTTTCGCTGCTTTGACGGTTCTTTCAGATGTTTGTCCGCTCGGCTGTTCTTCGCTCACAACGCTGACCTTTGTTTACAAATTGTGTCACAACCAATCACAGTTTTTGCTTAGTTCATATAGAGAATTAATCTGGACAGCACTGTTATTTATTTATGAGAAGCTACTGTATATGTAAGTACTTTAATTTGAAAGTTCAGTCGCTGCTTTGACTCATCCTGCCTCGTGTCTGCAGGCAGGTCTTTCGTCCGGGGGATGGACTGCAACTTCATCTTCAGCTCTGGTTGCTACGTAAAAAAAAGTTTTCTTTTCTTGACACTTATTTGACCTCGATGGAGAAGGAGAATTCATAAAGACAACTGCAGTATGGAGAGAGTCCAACTGCACTTACATGTTTTTTTTTTTTATTTTTTTTTTTAAAACAACTATTTATAACACAAGGACGATAAACACTCCTTTC
Source organism: Seriola lalandi dorsalis (assembly GCF_002814215.2). Classification (NCBI taxonomy): domain Eukaryota; kingdom Metazoa; phylum Chordata; class Actinopteri; order Carangiformes; family Carangidae; genus Seriola; species Seriola lalandi. The sequence goes on from NW_019524777.1 coordinate 9,361, forward strand.
CTAACCACAAAAACAAAGCAAACAGGATTGAAATGTTGGAACAAGATAACATGAAAGGAATATACAACTAGAGAAAGTTAAGCCATTAAAATAATAATTAAATTTAAAAAAAAGGAACCGAGTGAGAGGCCAGAATAAATTACTTCAGACAAAAGACATAAGTATATTGAGTTTTGACATTTTTGTACATTTGTTAAGAAGAGAAAATTACATTTTTAGAGCATTCCACAATGTGGGTATTTAGTCAAATGACATTTACGTATATAGTATTTTGTTACGATGGTCTTGTTGTTAATTATAAATTCACTATGCCTGTTCAACAAGATGATTCCTAAGTGGATATGAAAGAGAGGAAATCTATATTTATGGATTTGGAGCTCAGCCAATTATGCAAAGATTGGGATTGCAAGTTTCGGAGCATATCACAAGCATAAAATAGGTGCTCTGCTGCTTGTACACTTACATGGGTCTGCTGTGGTGAAACTACATTGGTGCATTACTGGAAATGCTTCTGCGGCAAGAAATCGGTGTTCCTTCCGTAAAGGAAGGTCCCTAATATCCTAAGCTAAAGGAGATATGATGGGAAGTATTGAAGCTCCTTGTTCTGTTGTTCTGCTCAGGTGGAAAACTGGCACATGTGCCACTATGCCAAGCTCGCCGAGGCTGCAGAGCAGAACAAGGACTGCCACTGCCAGCTTCAGTTAGCGGATTAGCTGTTGTTAACAATGGTCTGGTTAGCAACGACTGAACTTTCAAAGTTAAATATCTAAATGTAACACAATTTATCTGAAAAGCAGATCATACGCTGAAGGAAGTCCTCGATATTAGATCATCAGATCGCCCTCCCCTAGAACAACCTAGTGTAGATTTCTGACATGAGGGTTACACATAATTGTTCATGTGTCTTAATGACACCTTTGAATGAGACAGGATAAAGTAAAGAATACAGACGAGGTGAAGAACTTTCTAAAGATGAGGAATGCTAACACTGAGATGTCCACACCAGCTTCTCTCTCTCTCTCACCCTCATAAATATTAACTAAAGACCCATAGTAGAAACACAAGCCATCAATAATGCAGCTCCCAAAAATGCTTCTTCCCAAATAATTGCAGCTGTAAGCCAAGTCCTGGAGACAGCCTCTAAGGTGTGCTGCAGCTGTGGTGCCACTGCCTCATTTTGCCTCAATAATCCTCTCACATGGAGAGCAGAGGCAGTGCAGGGAATACTGGTCAATATGCCTCTCTGGCTATAATGGGGCTGTGGTGGCTGTATCTAAACTTGTTTACAATTGGAAGAGAAAGAAAGAGGCCCTCAATAAGCTGCTCAACTGAAAATGATGAACTGAAGGAAATGAGAGCTGTGGGTGTGAAAGATTAGAGCATACATTTTTTACAGCCTAATTCCTCCAGAACAGCACTGTGTTGTGTGGGTTAAATTGTGGTCAAGCGTTTGCTGCAATTAACCTTTCTGCCTTTGGCTGTAATTAATATTAAAATCATCAGATATGCAGCTATTTAGGAAAATAATCAACATCACAACACATTAGTAACACCGGGAAAGGCAATTAAAGACTCTAACAATAAAAGTTGAAAATGAAAATCAGGTTGGCCTCAAAACCCAACAATGGCTTATTGACATGATACATTCGCAAGACGTTGGATTTCGGTGACTTAACAACAAAACTTAAAACCAACAAAATATCAAAGTCGGCTAACGTCAGCATTTTACGTCAAATTGGCGTTGGTTTTGGACGTTGTCTTGACATTGAATTTTAACAACCTGATGTCACAACCTACATTCAACCAAATATCAGTATGTCTAAACATGTTGGTGGCTTGCTGCTTGCCTGTAGGGGACGACACATGAGCGCAGAACTAATCAGTAAATAACAGATCATTTACGAATGTGCTCCTCCCAATATTTTGGCTGAAATGTAACAATTCATTCTGATTGTCTCTCAAAGCTTTAAGTTTTGTCCACAGGAGAATCCCCAACCAGAGCGACTGCAGCAAATAATTACAAATTACATGCGTGTGTGTGTGTGTGTGTGTGTGTAATTCATGCAGTTGCATGCATTTGTCACAATTGATCCGATGCTAAAATGTTGATTGATCTCCAACGTCGTTTATGCACAGACACACCTAAATGTTGAATAATATGTTTTTTTGGGTAGAAGTGTTAAAGGTTATTGATAATCAAGCCCAGGACAATATGCCTCTTTTGACCATTGACCCCTGATCTTTGACCTTTTTTCCATAAGTAATGACCCTTAAAACCTCAGCTCGTAATGTTGTCTTTTGTATGCATGAATGTGGAACACACACAGCTTGGAAAATAGGACTAACACAGGATTCAATTTGCTCTGTGTTTTTCTTTTTTTTTTTTCTAATTCTGATGCGGTATCTTGTTTCATAAGTGTTTACACTTGATCATCATAGTGATTTCACTCAGAAAAACATCACATATTTAATCAGAGGAACTGAATGACCCTTCTTCTCCAAGGCTTTAAATACAGCAAATGGAGCTCGATGCTCAAAACAAGTCGTGTTAAAAGAAGAAAACTGCCGTAAGAAACACAAGCCTCAGCCAAAAATGTAAGACTAGAGTTTTAAACGCCCACAATTCACCACAAAATAGTGCATCTTATGTATGTGAGCTAATATTTACTATGCTTCAACCCACGGGTCTTTGGCCAGAGCCCAGAATCAATGTGCCAGGCTGAACGCTGTCAACAACAACTTTGCACCAACTGAGATGTGTTCAAGCTCCATCAAACCCTGTGGGGTACATGTCGTTGAATTTCTACAAGTTTCATTCAGAGGCAGAAAGTCACTTTGATATTTTTTGCCAATGCCGCATCTACTTCTGCTTTTCTTTATTTTTCTGTCTTCCCTCATCCACAGCGGCATGTGTCGCTGCTCCAGCACTTTAATCAGCTACGCCACCCCTCACTGAGCTCATAGCTCCTCTGTGGCCCATGTGTCCTTGCATGTCTTTATCACACACACACACACATACACAAACACGCACACACAAACACCTAAAGGAGTACACAGCCATTTTGTGACAGCCACATTCCCCCCTCACACAGCTGAGTGGAAGGATGAGAAGCCTACGACTCTTGGGGCGGAAGGTGAAGACATACACCACACTCACGTAGAAACCCACACACACAGCTGAGCACATACAGCCCATATTCAGCAGTGTCTGTCACAACTGACTGACTTGCAGCATATGGATATTCCCCGTTCGCTTTCAGTCAGGGATCTTGATCCAAAACTGCTGAACCTGACAGGAAAGCTCCTCTTTGCTTTGAGTGCACTGTGATTGGATCCAGGGCCCTACTAAAAAATAAGAAAACAAAGCCCACAGAGGGAAACTAGCTGGCATCTTTCTCCTGAATTCACTGCACAGAAGAGTACATATGCTGAATGTTATCTCAGCATATGTCCGTCTCTCTTTCCCTTATGCCACAGTGACACAATATCTATCTGCAGCTGCTGACCTCTGAGGTTTCTCTCGCTCAGACCTGACCTGGCAGTAACTCACCGATCTCGCAGCTCTCCCCGGAGAAGCCCTGAGGACAGTAGCAGCTATAGCCGTCACCTTCCTGCAGGCAGCTCCCTCCGTGGAGACAGGGGTTGGTCTGGCAAGGGTTATTCTCCACTGTAAAGAGATACATAGAGAGTGGAGGAGGGTTAACTGACAAATGTAGATTTATAATCTATTTTCTACAGAGAAAGAACATTACGAAAGTGCCTGCAATGTTAAAAAACTATGGCAGGCAATGAGACAGTATTATGCCCCTCTCTTTGTCCTTACATAACCTTTCTCCTCGCTGCTGTCAGTCAGAGACGGAGGAAGAGTAGAGTGGGCAGACAGAGCGTAAACTTATCCCTGTCTCTATGACTTTCTACAGGGTGACAGATTGGCTGTTGTTGCATCTGTCGCGCCCCTGTTTATCATGACTGATGCTCGCCAGGCGAAGGACAATGTGCTGAGTCGACCACCTACTGCCGTTCTCCTGCCTCTCATCCCAGGTCCTACTGATGAGTCACGGTCCTCATAAATTAGCTGATCATCACCCAGTCATGCATACTGGTGTGCACCTATTTTTATGGCACATTATCGCGGTGGAGAGGAAGTAATAAACACATTTTATGTTGCAGGGCTATAACTTCATGCCTTTCCCTGGGAAATGTTTTGGCGGATGAATGGTTGATATTGAGAAGATTAAGTCATAATTATTGCTCTTATATTTTAGGATGCGACGGAGGAGGAGGATTTGACAAGGACAGTTAGAGCTCAGAGCAGGCCACTAGTCTGGATTTTTTATTCTAAGTGCAAAGAAGGACTGTGGGGAACTGGCTAGATTAAGTGTCTTTTTATTATCCAATCCTGATAGGATTGCAGCCCCTGACACAATCTGTCAGGCTATCTAATACACTGCATCTTCTCCATAATAACAGCCAGACTCACTTAATCATGTATGAGCAGGAAGATGTTGTGCAGAACACAGAGTGCAGTTCCCTTGGAAGTCTGGGAATACTCTCATTTATATGTGTGTGTGGGTGTTTATGCGTGTATTTGTCTGCAAGCATATGTGTGCGCATTTCTGGATGTTTGTTTGACCCTGACTCATTGCATGCTGGTGAGATATAACGTGAGTGTATGTTCAATTTCCTGTGAAACAGGGTGATGGACTCCCACCGCTGCAGACAGGCTGATGTTGATACACTGGGCAGGGAAGATGATGGAAAGGCTGCCTTTGAAAATACATAAAAGTGATTCGCTGAATGAGGAAAACCATTAGAGACAGGCTCATTTCTTAAATCAACAGTGGAGAGGGAAAAAAACCCAACATTGCACGTGATCTGAAAACATAACATTGCTTAAAGGTTAATGATATACTGATGGAAAAGGTAAAATCTGCAGGTGCTGAGCAGCGCATGACATGTAAAATAAAAAACGTACACTGAACATGGTCAATGTGAGCGCCTGGTTGGGTCTAAAAATGTCAGGTAATGGAAGAGATGAAATGGAGGAGAGAGGTGAAGGGAAGGAGCTGTTGGAGTCATTACCCATCCATCCATCCTCTTAGTAAGAGTCAATAATGTTTCGAAATTCAGCCATCAAACTACGGCAGAAAAACATTATGAGAAATAAATTTTTTATATGTTAAATTATTAGTGTTTGGGAATAAAGATGCCAAAGGTTGTGAAGCTGCTACCTTAACTACGTTTCCCAGTTGCATTAGGGTACCATAACAAATAATCATGTAATGTGTCTAGAAGCAACAAAATGCTACATCCACACCAACCTCTGCCCAAACATATCACTAACCAGAGCCTGTTGCTTTTTGTGATGCCTATCCTCCGCCCAACCTCACCCCCACCCAAGCCAGTTCTCAGTGCAATGCCTGACCATAACTTAACCTGAGCCTTCACCCCAACCATGGAAGGCAAGACTAAGAGAATAAGGAGAATAAGACTTTGACTTTCTGCTCCGCTCTCTCTGCCTCCAACTGCAGGTGAGGCCAATCAGTCAGACTTTAAGAGCCAAGAATTGTTCTCAAAAAGCCACGTCACATCACATCATGCACATTCACCCTTCGATTGGTTTTTAATGATGCTGCTGTTTAAAAGTCATTTAATTGACTTCTGACAACAGTCAGAGGTGAAACTTTACTGAAACGATGGGCAACTTCGAAGCGTACTGCATCAGCAACAAATCTCTTCATGGTTGACAGGAGTGGGAGGTAGGAGGAGTCTGCAGGCCAATGTTATGACAGCACTCACTGAAGAAGGAAGGTGCTACAGTGAGAGACAACACTGCCCAATATTATTCATAACCAGAATCAACAGTTCAATCATAAAATCTTAAAAAAACAACAACATGGTTCAGCTGTGTTTAGTGTGTATATCCACAAAGCTTCTCTCCTCAATAGTTTGTTGACCATCTCTCTGGGAAGGAGAAATTCTTTTAATGCCCAAGAATTTGAGCAATGCAGTAGATCCATGATTTGCTTGAGCAAAGTTTCTAATGCAGTCCATATTCTCATTCTGAATAGCAGCTTTGTGTTCGGCAATAACGGTGGGTTCAGTGACCGCATCTGTAAAATCTGGAGACTGGAGCTGACAACCAGGTAGTTTTTTTCGGGGGGCCTCATCACAGTGAAACATAACATTACCTGCTTATTGTGTAATATAATTGTGAGCCATTCCTTTATCAGTGAAGTGTATGGAGGTGCACTGCACTGGTCTGACAACCTGAATAATTTGTTTTGAGGTTAATTACACCACAAAGTATGTAACTGCATCTATGTATTACATTACTTAACAGTACATGTCTTTCGGTGTGATATAACTTTGTTGTATTAGGCACTGAGTAGCTTGTATTGAAGCTTGTTACTTCCAACAAAAGTGTAGTGTTCCTGTAGCTTAACCACCAATGAAGAGTAGCCTGGAGCTTCACTGGCCACAGTTTCAAAGAAGCTTCTCCAATGCTCTAAATTATGATAATTCATGATGTTAATCTGTTTCCAACACCATAGAAAAGACCCAATGTGATATGACTTTCACTGTTCATTATAATTGTTGCTTCTATGTTGTTAAAGTTTGCTCAAATTATTGTTTTTCTGTTGCCACATTTTGCTCTGCACTCTGACGTCACATCAAGCATGGGTGATTTCGGGGGGTGGGGGTATTATCAGCAAGTACTTTAGCAATTAAATTAGGTGATGTGACGTGAAAAGCCATTTGACTCAAACTTCGACTACGCTCACTCAGAGTGACATGTCCAAAACGTCAAAAATGTTGCACTTCTGTAGAATAAACTTTTCAAGGTGGCTTCAGCCTCACTTTTCTATAAAAATGCCAACAGTACCTTCAATTCCAAGTGGTCGGTTTTGTCTAATCCACTGTGAAATTCAACGTCTTTGTTGAAAGATCAAGGTGACATTTTATAAAATAATTTGAAATTGTGCGTGTGTGTCTGTCTGTGTGTGTGTGTGTGTGTGTATGTGTGTGTGTGTGTGAACAGCTAAAAAGGTAGCTAGCCTAGATTAGCAGGGTCACATACTTGCTGTCTAAATCTAATATAGACAAGAGCACTAAGAAAGCTGGAGGAACTAACTTTGTAAATACTGCAGTTTCCCCTTGTGTGAACATTTTCCAAAAGTAGAGTGCAGAATCTCTCGTTCTCTTTTTTAGGTCTCATTTAAGTTCTATGCCATTGATTTTTTTGGCGTAAAATAATCAGCCTAGAAAGGTGTAAAATGAAGACATTACAACCCTTCTGTCTGCTACACCGTTTTCTAGCCAGCCTGAAAACATTGAAGCCTTTTTTCTCAACTTGTTGTTAATTTGAAAATTTGTGAAGGTCATAGAAATTTGTCAGAACAAATTTGTTCATGTACAAAAGACAGCATGCTTGCAAACTGGTTAATGCACAATATATACTGTGTTGATTTAGCAGCATTTAAGGTTTAATGGCTCCCTCCTTGGTTACAGGTGCTTGCCATTAAAACCAGTTGTGTTTAAAAGCCCAAGGCAAAACAGAGAGGGGAATTTTTATTATCACCAAGCCTTTCAAAAATGCAAAACTGTTTGCATGAAGATCTACAAGAAAAAAACAGTGCTGACACTAACCCGAGGCAGAGAGGAAACCAAATACACACAGCAGATCTGTCCTGTTTAAAAGCAGGAAAAAAAAAACAAGGCTATGGACATCTTCTTATAATGACCACCCAGTGGACATGTATCACAGTGGGCATTTTGGGATGTCATATCAGGAGATGCACAGGTGTTACCACCAGCATCACAGTATATATCATTATATTCAATATAGGTGAGCTACTTCCAGGGTGCTGGTATTGTGCATGCTCGCTCATTGTCAGGGCTTACTGGGACACTTAATGGAACTGAGCCATTGCTAATGAAATTTATATCACCTGTGCTTTTCCTGCTACAGTACAACCTATCAAACATAAGTTTACAGCCATGCAAGCAGCACTGTGAGGCTTTACCTAGGCATAGTAGCGCCTTGAGCTAAATGCTGAGTTTAGCAATCACACAACAATGCTAACGAGTTGTTTAACACATCTAATGTTTACCTTATTTACCTTATCTATAATGTTTCTCTTCAAAAATGCTGAAGCTTGTTAGCATGCTAGGTAACACTAAACACAAAGTATGGTAAATATATCAGTAAACAAAATATTTGACGAATTAGATGGAAGGTCAGGGGATGACCAAAGATATTACAAGTCGACATAAACATAGATGTCTGAACTTAATTTCACAGCTGTGCATAAAATATCTGAACCACAAATGTCAACGTCATGGTTGCGCTAGAAGGAAAATCAGGACCAAAGTTATTAGAATTTATCCTTTGGGAACTGTGAATGTAAAACATTAATGCCGATCCATCCAGTAGTTATTGAGACATTTTAGTGTTGGACTGATTTGACCGACCGAATGAAATATGCTGAGGCAAAGATTGAACTGCCTGAGGCAAGAGTTCTGTTAAAAATACTAAAATTTTATTGGTTTTCTTCAAAATACCAATATATTTGTTTTTTTTTTTAAAAAAAAAAGGTTACATAAAGTTAGGAACATCTCACAACGTACGTGTGAGCTTTATAAACCCCTCCCTATGCATTTATCTGCCTGAGACACACTTGTACTGTCAAAAGATAAGTCTGACATCTGAGTATCTCTGCATGCAGTTATGGTATTAAATCTCAGCCACACAAACGTCTATCCACTCTGAGACACAGCTCAGGCGGACATGTATCTGCTGTGGTGGAAAAAGCAGTGATGCACACAGTGTAACTGACAGCTAAGGACCGCGTCATCTAGTAGCCTTAGCGAGGAGGGCTTCAGGGGCCAAAAAGGTGAACTTATCATGACCATTCCCCCAGTCAATCACACCGCAGAGAGTGACACTGTAGCTCCACTTCCTGTTGATATCTGCATCAATACTGCACATGGGTTTTCTTTGCCATCATGAAGAATGAGAGTGACTCATCTTAGTAAGTGGATGTCATTGCCAACTAATAGGGGGAAGTTTGGAGCAAAGCTAGTTCATGATAACCGTGTTTATACATGTGTATGGGCAGGCACGCACTGAATGCATTAAAAGCCCTAAAAGTGTTTTCCTATTGGTCCATTTTCACCACTAAAGACACTGTTTATTGACATATTTTGACCAGTTCCAGCAAATTTACTTTAATAATGAGTTGAAAAGGACTTTTCCTCAGCTACCATCTACCAGCACTGATAAATGTTGACTGAGCTGTCTGCAGTAATACAAAGTGCTGAGCTGTAGCAGAATAGGACATTGATCCAATCATCAGACAATTAGCAAAGACATGTTACACACAAATGAGACTGTGTTCTCTACCATCTGTCTGCAAACACAGGCCTGCTCACTTAGCAGTATCATCATATGTGCAGCACACAGAAAAGACGGAGGGGTTATGGACTGTGTGACTACAACAACATCTTTCTGCATTTTCTGGATTTTCTGCATGAACGGATGAATCAGCCATTAGCAGGTAACTTAACACGTAACTTAAAACGGGATGTGACGGGGGCTGTTACTTTTGTGGATGACATTTGACATTTTGCTGCTAATTAGGAATGTTTGTGAACATGATCACTAAATAAAAATTAATATGCAAGTGAGAAACATAAAAAAGTGTGAAAGAGGGAAAGAAAGAGGAAGGAGATAGAGAACTTGCATGCTCCATGGGAAAGAGGGGAGGAGAGGATACAAATTAAAATTTACTATAGAGAAACACAAGCATAAGAGGAAGAGGTGGACTGAGGAATGAGACAGAGAAAATGTCAGCTAGGGAGGGACAGGAAGTCACAGTGGGAGCTATCATACATTTCCTCCTCTCTTAATGCTCGCTGCTAGCTTATGATTAATTACACGCCGGTCTTAAAATAGGTCGCCTCTTCCATCCCCACTGTGCATCTTTCTTTTTCTGTGTGAAAGACAGAAAGGAAAAGAGAAAGAGAAAAAGTTGGAGTCCAAAAAGAGAGGAGGGAGGGATAAACACAACATGGAGATGGGCAGAACTAAAATGAAGGCTTACAGGGGTTCAGCTTTCAGGGCTGAGGTTTGTGGTGTGGCACGAATTCATATACACTAAGTAGATAAAGTAAAGTCTGCTGAACAGATACTGCAACTTCTCTTCATTCCCATGCAGAATATCTTTAAATATGTTCTTGTGTGTGACATTTTCCTGCTCTATGAGGTCATCTTAAGTTTTTTTCTAAGCCTCTCAGGAGAGAGATTATCTTAGCGTTGTGGCATATTTGGGAATCTACTCCCCGATGTCAACTCGTACATACACCCTGGATTTAGAATGGACCATAAAAGAGGATTGCGATAGCGGAAATGCCTTGAAGTCTGAAGCTGAGTGGTTAGCAATTTCATCTGAATGGAAGCCCACAGAAAAGGTTGTGCTGACAGAAGCACTGACTTCTGCACAAATAAACGTGCGACACACACCCACTCACAACGAAAACTGCACACACACGCACTTACATTTACTGTATATACACCTGCTTATCACCCACCGCGTTGCTGTGCTTAGACTCACTGAACCTTGTAATAGCTTTGCTGAGACAGATCATGCCTCGGCCTGTTCAAGTGTTCCCCCTCTATGAACGTGATAAGCCATCACCTGGGCCCAGCAATAGCTGCCCCGTTAAAATTTAATGCTACAGTACATCCCTAAAAGGCACTGAGGCACACAGAACAGTTAGCACCATATGGATGGCTGCGCTAAACTGCAAAGTACGCTCCTAAATCTAGTCATTGTCGTCATCACTGTAATGTCTCGCTGCGTCTGGAGGGTGAAATATTTAAATTGTCACTTGCAGGATGGCTACAGTGAACATGTGTTTTATTCATTTAGTGATGATGCGGAGCAAGAGAAAACATACATTATGTATCAGTGAAAGTGGCTCTGCCAGCCCTGCATGTCACCTGAACCTGCTTCAACAACACAATCTGGAGCAAAGCTAAATTAAGACCTTTCTGCAGGTAATTCAGTTACTTTAAAAAGGAACAAAGTGCATGAAATGTGACTGAAACTGGAAAATTCTGATTTTTTCGCTACTAGGCTCTTATTTTCCTACATTTGGCCGTAACATCTATCTGATATATTTGTACTGAAATCTGCAAACACAGCGGCACTGCCACAGCAACATCCAACAGGGAAATAAACGAATGGTGGGACGATTGATCAGACGTGAAGTCAGTAATTCTAACAACACATCTACAGCAAGTGCAGTAGGTCAAAGCTGGATGAAGAAGTTGTACAGTAAACTGTTTGGTGGTTAAATAATTTACTGTTTTTTCTTTTGTTTTCTATTTGTCTAATGTGGCTAACCGTTTTTTTTTTTTTTTAAAAGATTCTTTTTTGGAAAATTTGTCTTCACCGGTCAGCTGATAGCACAGAGACAAACGGGACATAAGCGTGAGAGGGGTATGACATTAATAAAGATCCACAGCTGGAATCGAACCAGGGACATTCAGCTGCCATTACACCATAAGCTTGGTTCCTTTATTTGCTTGACTTCTGTTTGAGAGCGTCACCATTTTTTCTCAGCTCATCTCAACAGTGGCAATAATGTTACTGTTAAACATGAGAATGACGATTAAAACCACAAAAAAAATTACTGATGTTAACCACAGGAAAGTGTTGTAACATGAACTCTTCCATGAAGAAACTTACACCCATCCTACAGTTCAGCCAGGTAAAGTGAAGCCAGTGACTCGCTGTAATGACTGTTTGGCCGACGTCTACTGTGAACTCAATGATCTGTATGACCTGATGACTCCAAGTTTCCACCTCTCCCCTGACGGGATGGACAGACCTACGGACAGGACATGTATCAACATGTCCCCAGACAGGCGAGTCACTCACTGCAGATGAGCTACAATTACTGCCAAGGCAAGCTGAATACACACCAGGGGAAATATGAAACCTATTTCTGCTGAAATATAGATAACACTTCTCTGTAGCACAGAGATGCAGACCCCAGCGCAGTCTCAGATAACTTCAAAATGATTGATTTACAGAGGTGAGCTCCACGAGGGCGGAAAGGGAGGGCGAGAAGTTGGAGGAGGAAAAGAGAAGAGATGGAGACAGACAGAGGTTACAGTTACTTGTTGGCGGAGCTGCCCTGGTTTGAGCTGATGATGTCAGCGTCTGCAGAGTCCAACTATCTAATGTGAGCAGAGGCTGACGGTCTGCATTGTGGAGTATTACACCAAACTCCTCCAGGCTATGAGGTCATACACACAACCTGCCTCCGTGAAGTCAGGTTTCCACCTCTCCGCTTTAACCCACTGCACCAGCCGTCACTTTAAACCAGTGGTAGACTAGATACACCTGCAGGAACATGATATTATTAACAGGATACAAAAGGGCAAAAACATGTACTCCTTTGCAAGATTTAAAAAAAAATCTTTGCTTTTCATTGGAATACTGTACATGAGATACAGTTACTCAAATAGAGAGAAAGAAATTGATGTTAGAAGGGAAGATCACTATTTGGTGACAATTTGACAAGAGGGCATAAGAGGAAAATAGCCACATTATATCCAATTTGATATAGAGCCGAGTGAAAGAAAGAGCACTTGATGAAATTAATCTGGACATGTTGTTATAAAGGCCACAAAACTGCAGAACTATTAATCCAAGGGGAAACATACAGTGTAAAGTCAGCTGTTGTCCAGAGTAATAATGTAAAACTTTGCTGATCTCTCCACCACTGGGAGATCAGAGCACCTGTTCAGGAAGTCAGAGCTCAAGGACAACTGATAAGTTACTGTAGTTGCCTTCTGAAACAGAACCTGAACCCAACCTGATCACTTGAAAGGCTGCAGACGCCACGCAGGACACTTTTTGGGACTGTACTCATATCTTAGAGGGAAGGTTGTAGATGGAGCAGGTGTAGTGATGTGATTACTGTACTGAGCCTGAGAAGGGCAGCCTCTGACAAACTAGGATTGATGAGCACTGCAGGGGAGGGAGCAGCTATTTCTGTCTGTCTGACCACATGTGGTGCCCTGTGTCTGGCTGCACATACACACCTGTGTGTGTGTGAGTGTGTGTGTGTGTGTGTGTGTGTGTGTGTGTGTGTGTGTGTGTGTGTGTGTGTCTGTCTGTCCAGGGGTGAAAACAACACTGAATGTAACACTGCAGTCTGTGATGTCAAACCTTCCATGTAATGAAATCCATTACAGCAATGCAATGAGAACACTTATCGTTGCAATCAACACTGGATTTCTCAGATGACTATGACCACCTTGCCAATATATTACACTGTTCCAAGTTATTATTTATTAAAATAGAGCTATTATCAATTTAGAGTCAATTCTTTACGGTGTAAATGAACCCTGCAGGTGTATGTAACATAAGAGACGGTGCTGGGGAGAGAGAAAAAGAGGTCTAATAACACTGAGTTAGAATATACTTTCACAATAAAAGTCCACAAAAATTCAATAATAAAAGATTCACATAGACAACTTTACGACAGTGCTTCAGATTCTATTTCAATCAACAGTCCGCTTTATAAACTGAAACTTTCCATTTTCAACTACACCTCTTCTCTACTGCATAAAATGTTTTCCTCTTCTCTGCACAAGCGCACACACACACACACACACACACACACACACACACACACACACACACACACACACACACACAAAACTATGAAAAAGCATGACACTTGCAATTAGCTACAGTGCCAGAAGCCTGAGACAGCAGAAAGCAGCCGATGCGCTCTTAGTGAGCACCTCGTGGACTGGGCGTCACACTGAATCAGCCTGGAGAGGACCAGGGAAGAGAAACATGCCAGCAATTCAATACAACCCGAATCAGCAGGCCTGCACGGCGAGACTGACAAAGAAAATGAGGGTCTATTGTTACAAGAGCGGCACTTGTGGTGTCTCCATTCGTCCTAAATAAATTGCATTATCTGTGCTGTCAGAGTGGCAAGAAAATAATCCATCCTGGCTTATCATCACAAACACATTCTATCCACTTTGGGTTTTTTTCCCCTCTCTTCTCTTCAATGTGTCTTTGCTCTCATTTTAAGGGCTTTGTGAAATGAGAATATTGAATCAACTGCATTCTCCTTTTTTTAATAATTATCTAGCAACAATTCATGCACACACTACACTGAGAGTAGGCAGAAAAGACTGTCACTAACAGTTACTCTCAGTGATGTATTCTGAATTATTCATATTGTGACTTACTGTACAATTACTGGAAAGAACATGCATTGTTACACATCGAGTGACACCCCAGTGCAATCAAGCATGCATGCACAATTAATATGCCATCAAATTATATGAGAGATGAGCAGTGGATTTTCCAATTTGAAGTGCAGTTTACTACAAGTACACACTTACTTCAGATTTTCATGGTTTTGCAAAAAAAAGTGCTGCAAAAGCACAAAGACAAATCATTATGGAATGAAATACGCCTTGTCCATCCGTATTGTGTTTTTGTGCTTGTGTGCAAATCAAGCCATGGAAGCAGCGAGTTTCTTATTCTGTCTGGATCTGCGTGTTACTCAGTTTTTAAGGGACCATCCTCCAGTAAAAAATGTTGTCTGTGCAGCAGGTTATTACGAGCCACAGTTACGTTTTATTGCTAGGCGACTTCTATCGGCTGCAGTAATTATGGCGGGAGCAAAAGAAGAAGTCTGGTGATGTAGCGTATAGAACAGCAAAGCTTGGGGTGGATGTATGGGTCAACAAAACACAGGAGACTGGTGTTCGATTGCCATGTGAAACTAGCAGTTTACGTTGTTTCTTTTATCCTTGTCAGATCGTCAACCTTAACCACTTTGTTACTATTGTAACCATGACAACAAAGATTGTCTAATCTTGAAGAAGTACTTATTTTAACCCAAACCATGACCTTTTGATCTTCATTAAGGTTTTTGTGTCTAAAACTAAACGAGCCATGACCATTTATTATTGTAACCATGACAACCACTGCCTGCTGCCCTAGGGGCACTATTTCAGAGGGTTGGAAAAAAAAGCCCTATACGGTTGTTCAGGTTGGGGGACTTGGTTTTTAACGTGGTTCTATGAGCCAGCGTATTCAACATTGGTGACTAAAATGTGCAGCATTACGTAATAATCCTGAGTAATGGATATAAACACTTTGATTACATACTCCCAAGCCACTTTACAGATTCAAATCAACATCAGAAATACAAGTGCAAAGTGGTTACAGCCAGAATGCGTATCTCCTCCATTGTGTCTCCTTCAGATAATTAAATCCCTGCATCCATCTGAAGGCAACAGGAGAGACATGTAGCTGCAGTTTCTCCTTGCTTAGTGTCATGTCAAATTGCACAATGATCCATCGTGGTTACCTGAGTTCATTTCTGTTTAAAATCTACACATGAAACTCATCTTTTAGGCCAAAATTTATTATTAATGTATCTGTATTTAAACTATCTCTAAGCAACAACAAAAATCTAATTTATTTTTTTCTTTTCTTCAATTTTTTACTGCAATATACTGTAATTACTACAGTGACTGTATAAGTATTTCGCTTAAATCTGACAGGGATGATTCAGGAATCAAGTTGTACCTGTACAGAACAGTTATTGTGTGGATCACTGTGTTTCACCTTAAAACAATGCATCACTACCATAAACAAGCTGACCAGCCTTTCAATATCTCCACAAATATAAATTCAACTTACAAAGACACATCATCTGCCTTTCACAACACGTTTGTGGTGCTGGATATTTGTGTGTTGCCAGTCTGAAGCTGACGGTAACACTATTTTCCTGCTTGGAGAAGCTGATTTGCACTCTTCTCTTGTCTCCATTTGGTGAGCCAGTTTCATCATGTCCCTCTATGATTGGCACAGATGCTTAAAAAGGGATGAGACCAATAATGTGACTTGCTGAGAAGACAATGATTAATCACCAAACCTTCCTATTTATATTCTACTTCTCCTAAACCTCTGGCACATATTGTGCTGAGCCAATTTAAACAAAAAAAAAACAAGTATGCTTGGACATGCCTTCACTGACCTTGCTCCCTTGCTCACACAGTGTGTTGCTAAAATGCCACAATGAAAGGGCTCTAAACCAGAAAGGAAAAGCAGCTAACGTGCACGCGCACACACACACACACACGCGCACACAGACACAGATTGGGCATCTCATACTCCCTTGCCTGCATGTTCACATTCCACTGTGGTAACTATCAAGAAGTTGTTCTGACAGCAGAGCAGCAGTACCAGGAGAAGCAAGCTGTCGGCAGGAGGGTTTGTCTGGAGACCTGGTTAAAACTCAACAAAGAGCTAGTCTACTTTACATGACCTCACAGTGCCACTGCCAGTTGAAAAGAAGTTTGCTTTGCAAAATTCCTCTAAGTGATATAATTTGCAAACACATCCTTTCTCTTTATAGCTCACCAGATTCTGTAATTTACACCTTCATAACCACCACCTGCACCCATTTAGAGTCCCTCCTTTCCTTGAGACTGCTCATTTTTATCCTGTCTATGAATCCTCCCTGCTGGGACAGATCTATGGGTGTGTTTGACATGCCCTACATGAAGAGACCCCTCAACCCTTCCACCCGCTGTGGGCTGGCTGCTGCATGATGCGTTGTGACTGACGCCAGGAGGCAAACACCCCTGCCACTGCTCCTCTCTGCCTTCAGCGCCGGCACGAGTGAGTGAAGTCAGTCAGGCAATCTGGCAGCTCAAAAACCCCAGCTGGGTGCACTCATCCTCTCCGCTGCCACTCCTCTGTAGCTAGAAAATACCTCAATTTGAAATCATACATTTCACTGTTAACCTTGATGGCAGGCGGCTCCATTTTCGTCAGCGTGTGCCTGCATGTCTGACTGGATAAGTCGCAGGCGAATATGTGTGTGTCTGATGGCAAATGGAGAATGAAAATGTGAGAGTCACATTTCAGCGACCGTTCTATTCAAAATCTTGTTGGATGTGCTACAGGCATAATAGACCCACTATTTCCACTGTGTGTGGTGAGCAGTTTTACATCTTAATAAATCCATACCCACATCATATTCGTTTAGAGGTAATAAATGCAGAAGGAAACTGATCTGACTGTGTACTGTTACTTTTTCCTCCCTTCTTTGCCCTCTAAGAGGACAGACCTGCATGGTGCTGATAGAAAAGTGAAATATTCTTTCGGTAAAAGGAAGCAGATTCCTGACATTTAATCTGATAATGCCTGAATTGCTCCACTGTAACAGTTACCCAAATAACCCATCCAGGTTAGTCTTTCCCGCTCTGCACAGCCACGCAATGACTCCACACAGGGGATTATATTCCTTCTGACAGCAGCCTGCCAAGATCTCTGTCTCGATCCATCCCTCCCATCATTCCCCAATTGGTGGCACACAGAGGTCATGTTGTTGGTTGCTTCATGAAACTCTACGCACCCTCAGGGGCCTTAAAGCTGTACCTGACAATAAAAACTCACAGATAGGGATGCATCAGGGAAGGAAAAAAAAAACCCAAAAAAGCCCAACCCTTCTCTGTGAATCACTGTCTGTGTTTTTAATGGGGTGACATATGGCTCAGCAGAGGTCTTCTCTTATCTAGTTTACAGAGACGGCTAAATGAAAATGACTACAATAAAATGAGATGACAACGCCTGAATGCTCCAACAAGCAGTTGATGGTTTCATCTGCCATCTGGTTAAATGTTTTACTTTTACTACTTTTATTCTTCATTGAGCCAGTTGGTTTGACTGCGTCTTATCCAAAGCCAAGAGGAACAAATCTTCATTATTGTTGGCTGATATGGGAATAGCACTGATGATTGTAAACTTCCAATCCAAAACTGCAAAGGTAACAAAAGTTAAATGTGAGAGGGAGACCACAAATGCCCTCACAACAATGCTTTATGAATATGAGAGCATAAGGCAGTGTAGTAATAATACAAACACATGATTAAAAAGCACACGTTGCGCCCAGGGAAACAATAAACCACAGCAAAGCATCCATTGTTACTGTGCTACTGAAGTTAATGCAGCACTTCGGTCAGCCTCCCAACTGATCTTTACAGGGCTGTGAGAAGAGAAAATATTCATAAAAACAACAACAACAACAACAAAACTTGTTTTTCAATTCTGCTGCAGATCTGCCACCAGTAACAGTCAAAGAGAGTTAGTCATTCATCTGCCATAATGGGAGCTGTGGGTCATACAATCTAGAAAATAAAATACAGCTGCCTGTGATGGGGCTCCTAGAGGCTGAATAATCACCAGGTTTTGTTGTGGCAGCAAAGATAATAAAGCATTTTTATGATGCCATAAGAATGCCTGTTTGAGACAGCTTTTCTGTGTTTTTTCAGGCTCATTGCAGAATTCTGATGGTGCATTAGCTTTACAAACAACTGTTTGTTTCATTGACTGTTACATGTATAAATGAACTTTTCAATCCCCAAAATGTCAGTGAACAGTGATAACAGACATTTCACTTGAGCTTCGTGCGAGCTGTACAGAAAAAAACAACAACCCTGTTTTAATTTAACATTTGCAGCAAATATTTGCCTTTCATATCAATATGCTCGCTGTAATGTTCAATGACCTTTCCGGGTTCAGCACTTGACTTGGTCCATTGAGGAGAGTGTATCATAATCTGCTGTGCTTACACACGTGTAAACAACGCTTTCCTGAAGGCTGAAAACTGCTGTGAGAAGAAATTCAACATCAAATGTGGCAGTGATGTGTGACACATCTTGACTTTCTAGAGATTGATAATGTCCGTCTGCGCTCTCTCTCCCTCCTCAAGGTTCTGTTTCAATCTCTTCACTCTTCTTCTGTTCTGTTACTGTCTCTGTGTGCAGTCTCCATCACATTACATTTGCTACCTTCCATTAACGATGCATGTGTACATATGTATCGTTACTGTATGTATCGTTATATGTAATGTCATACATACGGTGGGGTGTGTGTTTGAAATTTTGTTGACACCACACCCACTTCTCCCACAATCCAATTAAATTTCAAGGATTTGATTTAAATCCCTCTCGCGACACCTATATTCCGTTTCACCTGGAAATGCGTCACATTTCTACAGTTAAAGTTGCTTTAACTGCTGTTTCACTGTGACTTTAAGATGTTAGTTTTTGTCGCTGCCTTGTCAGTTTAGCTTGTAGCCTAGCCTATTTGACTAGCTTAGCCTTTAACCAGCTACAGCTAACATATCTTCTCTGACTGCATTACGATGATTGGTGCAGATAGAGTTAGAACAGCTTATCTCTGCAGCTAACGTTACTGCAGGTGTTACAAGCTGTCCAGATTGTTTTAGTCCAATACTCGTCGGCAGATGATGAGGAGCTTATCCATATTGCAACTGATTGTGTCCAAACACCAACTGCAAAATGGCTTTTGACTCTCACCAACCCCATTGGTACCCTGTGTACAAACATACTTCTTCTACCCCCACAAACAAGGTTAAACAACACACATTAGTATGTGGTGGCCTCCACTGCCCGTAATATCAGGTTAGCATTGCTAGCCACAGTATACTGTAGACCCAGGGTCAGAGCTCCTGACATAAAGGCTGATCTGAGGGTGCTGGTGAGAATATATATAGGTGTTTTCGGGGAGTATGACTTTAGGGACTTAAAGCAAACTCAGTGGAGTTTAATCTGCTATGCATCATCATTTTACACAAAAGGCTCAGTGTGATTTCTCACCACAGTCTACTTAAGCTCATTTTCAACACTGTGGTTGCTTCGTTATTTCCCTGGTTAACAGGAGACAAAGAGCCTCTGCTCAGTCAGCACAGAGCGGTGTGTAACGCCGTTTCAACCCACACCACGATGGAGCCCAGTGTCCCTGAAGGCTTTTCTTTAAGAAATTCCATTCATTTAATAAGCAGCAGCCAATAGTACAGGATTAGATTCAGCAGCAGTGTTTGATATGGAAAAATGGTGGAATTACACCATGAAAAGAAAGAAGAAGAGAAACTTGGAGACAAGAAGCAGATAGGAGGATGACAGATTAGGCAGTGGATGGATTTAAAGGGAGGTGACTCTTTTTTTAAAAGGCCGTGACGAGGACCCTGCTGAGGCTGAGGAACGTACAGGGGACAGATACGGTTAGATGGCAATTGACTGCCTTGTGTTGTACCGCATTGGAGTTCAAGAGGCTATCAAAACATTATGCCAGGGAGACTCATAACAATGACCAGAGGAGTAATAAAAGACATAAAGTCAGGGAGATGGGGAGCGAGCGAGATGGAAAAAAGCTAGTAAGGCAGAGACAGAGAAGAGAGAGAAAAAAAAGATGGGAGACACAGGGAGGCAGAGGCAGGAAAATCAATAGACTTCTATATGCAGAATTGAGAATGTGCCCTCTCGCTGCTCCAGACAGCCTATCCGAGGACTCCAGCAGCCAGCAGACAAACTGAACATCTATCCACAGACCCATACTGATAATATGCCACCCCAGCCTGTCCCTGTCTCCATTTATCTCCTTCTTTCAACCTCCACCCCCCAACCACACACACACACACACACACACACACACACACACACACACACACACACACACACACACACACAGTCACACAGACACACACACTTCAATCTACTGGCTCTTCTCCTCCAAATTTAACACTCTAATTTGGTTGAGGGCTAGCTGCCGTGTTATTGATGTTGCCAGAGGTCTGATCCATCTTGAGCCCAGTACAAGGCTTTAGTCAAGATGGCAATAACTCAGAGGTATCCTGTAGTCTGTTTGCCAGAGTATCAGACTGGCATTGGTAATTTAAAGGCTGGACGGACAGCCGACATCACTGTATCCACCCGCCTTGCTTCGTCACTCGAAACGGCCGCATGCCAGCGCTCTGGGCCATTTGGTAAATTTCCGCGCTTGTTGGAATTCGCAGGACTGACAACCACTTTTGTACCGTCTTTGCAGTGTTACAAACTTCCATAAATACTGTCTTTAGGATTATACAATATGGAAATGAAGATATGACTAATTAAAAAAAGAAATAAAATAAAATGTGTTTACTTTTTCATAGTGTTCGTTGGAGGATTAAGACATATTCTATGTGTGTGTGTGTGTGTGTGTGTGTGTGTGTGTGTGTGTGTGTGATGATGCGACATGTGGGATGGATTATCGAGGTTTACTCCTGAGCAAGATTGGCGTGCTGTTGTTTCTTCACATATATTTATTTTTTCATGTGTGTGTGTCCACCCATCTGTGTGGGTTTAGCTGGAGGCCATAGCGATGGGGAATTGGAAATGCTGGATGTGGCATTATATACCAGTGTCTTATCACTCTGATATATGGCCAAATAGGGGGTCTGAGACTGTTCTGATAACACACAATGAATAAAGATTGGAAGGAAGTAGAGGAACGAAAAGAAAGACAGAAGGGAAGGAAAGAAAGAAGAAGGAAAGATGACGATTAAGGACAACATGCTCTCTGGAGGCCCGTGGGACTGTGTTAGTGTAGTCTCTGATCATTGATTAAAGAGGTTTATGTACTCCTACCCACAGCATTGTGGAGGACACTCTCACCTCTCTCCCTCTACACCCCTCCCCCTATTCTACCTCCCCTGTCTGTCCTCCCGCCCTTTCCCACCTCTCTGCCTCTATCTCTCTGCTGTAATGGGCAGACAACCATTGCTGTAATTTTCCCGGTACTATAACTGACAACTACAAAAGGTCACGCAGAAGGAGGGGTCTCATCCTTCTAATCGCTTAACAAGAGCTGGGCCCACTCACTCCATTCAAATGTCACCGGAGTAATACTGATGAAGACAAAAAAGTGCTCTTGTACTGACTGTTTTCTTTGAATTTTCATATTATTTAATAGACAGCAGGGTGATACAGTGAGTATTGAGACTACCATTTCATCTGAAGAAAGAAAGGAACTAAGTGTGCTTGAGCTGCAATTATATAACCTGAAAGTTTTCTTTGAATCAATCTCAAAGTATTTACACATTCACTCAATAAAATGACTATCTAAGGGTTCATGGTCATGCTCTACAGCAAGGTTTCAGAAAATGTGAAATATACTGATTACACCCCCTCAAGCAAACAGGGCTGTTATTGGTTTGCCGCTGTGTTTTCTTTTGAAACCAACGTTTAAGGGAGAATGCAAGTCCCCCATGTCACAATCCCCCTGCAAGCAAGAGGATATCACCTGACCAAAGATAGCTCCTCTGAGAAAGAATGACTACTCACAAAATAGTTACCACTGGTGGAGTGTGCTTGTAAATGACCAAACAATGGAGGCAATCAAGTGGTGAGGTACAAAAAAAAAAAGAGCACGGCTTTTCAAAAACATAGAAAATGGAAGGAATTCTACAATACAATACAAATATTAATCTGTAAAACTTATTACAAAAGGTTTTTGCCACTTCTTTTGACAGAATTAAGTGACTGTCTGAATGTTTCCTCCTCCTGAGGTTTTAACATTAGACAAATGTACCCTTAAAAGGTTGTTTTCATGATCATTAGTGGCATAAAAGGCTTTATGTAAATGCAACTATTGAATCCCTATCAGCTCTGACCTGTCCATGTGATGACTCATGAAGAAAAGTTTGAGAACTGCACTTTGCTGAGCAGAATGACTAATGATCCGAGTCATAATTTAAAAAATGTATTTTCAAAACCCAGAAAATACCAGATAAACTGAGCTGAGGATGAATGAGTGGCATTAGTTGAGCAGAAACGCAGAATAAAAAGGACGACAGACGCATTAAACATTAAGCAAACACATTTTGATTGTCAAGTTTACAAATTTAGACGAGGAAAAAGACGAGTGCCCCTATGATTACAGCTTTTGTTATGTTAATTTACATTGTGGTTATCTGCCACAGTAGCATATCCACTAACTATCAAAAGAATCAGTGAGAGCATGATGAGACAAACAGCACTGACACGGTTTATTATCGTGAACAACAAGTTCAGGGGATAGAGAGTCAGAGAAGAAAGTTGAACTGAACACGAGTGAACATGAACAAACTAGAAAATGAGAAAGGAGAACAGACCGCAGTCAATTACGAGTCCTATCTTGTAGTTTGTGTCTACATTGATTTGTTGGGGACTAGGATCTCTGCCTCTCTCCAGTTCACCTAATTGCACTCACTCTGACCCACTAATTACTTCACTAAGACCTAGCTGGTCTCACCTCAGTGCACTGCCTCTCTGTGTGGAGCTGTCGCTACACCAACCAGAGAGGAAGGGATGGAGTGGGAAACGGATATGAAGGCAAAAAGAAAGAACAAGCCTGAATTAAGAATGCATGATGTATGTCAGAGTAACAGAGAGAGAGAGAGAGAGAGAGAGAGAGAGAGCAGAGATGTAGAATGGAATGACAAGAGACAGACAGAGTAAGGAAATAGAGGTGTGTATATATATATATATATATATATATATATATATATGTGAGTTGGTGAGCAGAGGCTGTGAAATCAGGTGGAGGGCGTGCGGCAGTGTTAACATGCTGCTGTTACTGCACTGTACGTCACCTCAGGATGCCGATGATATGCATGATGTTTCTGGCTCTCACTGAGCTGCATACATAATTAAATAAATCGCTGCAGATGATGTAATCACTCATAATCATGAAGATAATAATGACAGTACAGTTCATTCATTGCGAACACCGGGGAGCTTACATACCTGATGGGATGAGACCAAAGGCCCAGTTGGGTACGAGAATGCCAAAAGGGTTGTTTGTGTCTTTGTTGTCTGTCGTCTCCCCGGCTTTGTGTTCCTCTGGTTTTTGGCTCACACCTTTGGAAGGTGTCCACCGACTTCCCACCACGAAGGATTCGGACACTGCAGACCTGGATTCCATTTCTGTGGCGCCAACTATGGAGTCAGACGCAAGGGTGGTCAACTGAATGACCCCTGCAATCGTTTGAGATCCCGCACTGGGTGCTGGAGTAGTTTGATCCTCCTGCCGGTTGGGTGCACTTTCTTTTTCCTCCTGAACCCATGAAATGGAAATAGATGGCTCCTCTGTGGAGGGATTTTCTGCGCTGGTTGCTGTGGTGGTAGGATCTGTCCTCTGTGTGTCTCTGGTCGTCAGAGGCTCCGGTGTGGTCACCTCAGAGGTCGTCAGAACCTCCATCAAGGCTTCGGGTGTGGAAGTCACCATTTCCTCTCTGCTTGTTCCTTTGCTGTGTTTCCGATAAACAGGAGTAAATCCTGAATTTGAGCTACCCTCTCCCCTGCGTGAGGAGACAGAGGAGAGGTTATCAGTAGGCCGGCGGACGTAGAGGATCTCTCCCTTGGCCTCTTCTGCTGTGTCAGGCTCCTGGGGGTCCTGAGGTGGGGTGGTGGGCTGTTCCACTAGCTGCCACTGGGACAGAGTAGTCTGCTCAGTCGCAGTCACAAGCTCACTTCGGCTGAGTGAAGACTCTGTTTGAGGACTCGGTTTGACACCACTGCTGTCCAAGTTATGGACTTTCACAAACCCACTAGGAAAGTTGCTCCCCTCTCCACTCCCCTCTATCCCCTTCTCCTCCCCTGGTGTAGTTGTAGTCGCTGATGGAGTTGTGGTAGTGTCTTCTCCGTCCTGGTCTTTTCCTTCGCCTGAATAATTTTCTGGGTTGTCCTGTCGCAGGGAGGTGGGCAGAGTCATCACCTCAAGGGGCCCTGCTTTGGCTTCCATGGGCTCCCAGGTGGGACGTTTACCCACATAGGCCACATTTCCAGGGGGGCCTAGTTTAGCGCCATGCATGGACTTGACGGCCCACCGAAACTGGCTGCTGGGGGCAGGAGCAAAGGCTGGGCCTCCTCTGGGACCCTGAGGACCAGATATGTTGACATGGTCACTGGGAGACGATCTCTCATCAGGACTTGATGCAGTGAATTCTACAGGGAACAAAGAGACAGAAGAGACTAATTAATATGAATCCATTATCAGGGGACGGGGTGGATTTAATTTTATGGATGTGGAATAAGCAATTATAAACTCAAGCCTGGCTTACATGAGCCCAATGACATACCATTACCGTTACTATGGAAACATGAAACTGTATCTTCATCATGGACTATAGTCCGTGGTGTGGTGTCTGTTCACCAGTATGGACTTTAGTCGTGTGTGAACCATGTCGGTGATTTGTTTTTACTGCGTATGCACATTTTTTCTGTGCACACGGCAAACCAGTTTCTGTTTTGGATAGTAAAATTAATCAACTCTCTGCAGGCAGTGTGTATCAAATTCAGACCACATCCTTTGGGATTGTGTCCCCACTGTTCATGGATCTTACCATGAAACAGAAAAGTACTAAAAGGTTTAAAGCCCCAGAATACTTGTTAACAAATGTTACCCCTTTCTCTATCGTATTACACATTCATCACTAAATTAGCAACAATAAAAGTTAAAGTTTGCTTTAAAAGCTTTTAGGTATTACCTAAGTATTATTTATTAAAAACCGAATACTCAAAAACTCAGCTAATCTGCTTCATCAGGCCTCTGTGGGTTTGATTTGATCAAATATGATTGACATTTGATTGACAACCCTAAAACTGACATCAGATTCTGATCTGAGTCCATCCACTTCAAACCAGTTATTAGATCACAGACAAAAACACAAATACAGAAACCACTTATGTGAAATGCCCACAGTTGGTTTAACTCTCATAAAAGGTGCATGTAGGAGTCCATCGCTCACTGTAATAAATAGTGAAAATAAGAGAGAATTAAGAAAATATGCTTTCAGGCCCTTTAATCCAGGCCCAGATGTGGGTCTTGCTACTATATAGTCTACAGTGACACTCCTTGGCTGTCTTAATTCTAATAACCCTCAAAACACAACAGCAATTTCTTGCTGCCGCCGTGCAATTCTTACTCATTCTTGCAATCGTTCACCAAATAACATGGAAACTGAATTACTACAGCAGGTAATGTTACAGTCCTAGATTAGTTCTCGTCTTCCCCACACTGCTCCATCATGACTTTTTATGTATTAATACAGCAACATTTTCCTACAGTCTGTACAGTATTGTATCTAATATATTCTCCTGTTTTGGAAGTCTGTAAAAAAAAAAAAGACTTTAAAGACTTTAAAATGTTCAGCTAAACTTTCTTTGTAGTAAAACGGAAGGAGCCGCTAACTGTAATTTACTGTAAATTGGATATTGTGGGTTTTTTTCATCACCACTGGTTCTGATCAGTGTGGCTACTAAAGTTACTGGACTTTGTAGACAGAGATGGGGGCCACTGCTTGTGGAAGCCCATACACAAATACATGCACACAGATACAGACCCACACCAAAAGGATGAAAGGATGTATTCAAAGTAATTTCGTACTTCTCTTCTCTGTCCCTGTTTTTATTTTTCCCTGTAGATTATTTTACCCAAACAACCTCCTGCTGGAATACATTTGCCCGTGGTGAGAGAAGCCATCCGGAAAAACGCAGGAGCACTTTCAACAAGATAAGCAAATGACTTGGTCCAAAACAAGCTCCATCTAGACCTGTTTATTTAGATGAAGTGGTCCACTGTACCTTATCAGCTTGCAGCTTTAAACCAGACTCTGTCTACACCATCAATAATTCATGCTGTCTGCATGTGTGACTCACGGAGGGTGTGTGTGTGTGTGTGTGTTTTTTTTAGAGCAGCAGTACCGTTGTGTTACTGAGAGGCCGAACTAGTTGCTACCATCATCGTCGCTAAGCTCAGTTTGGCTGTCCTCAGTTCAGTGAACATGACTGAGAAGGGGGAAGTTATGTGCAACACAACCCAGCACAACAAATTACCACGAGAGGGAGAACATATACAAATATGTCCACGCATAAAGTATTAAGATGTATGTAAATTATTCATAAAGTCCGCTGTTGCCTTATGCCTAAGTGAGGTTTATGAGCCTGAGGTTCATTTCCATACGAGCCATGTACGCCAGCGTAATTGTCCTATTAATAATCCAAATAGCCAATTACATACTTTTACTACACACACTGATGAAAGTGAGAATAATTAAACGCATTAATCTGGTTTGATCATCTATGTAATGACCCATGTAATAAATAAAATGAGACAATTAGGCATAGGTTTGGCTGATTTCATGGCGCTACTCGGAGCACGGCTAAAGTTCAGCTATGCTGCTTTAAGTCTGTTTGGTGGAAAAACCACAAACACAAACAATCTTATAATAAACCCCATTCAGACAGTAATTGTGTGCTTCCACTGTGAGTGGTTCTGCTGTGTTGACTCCACTTTACCGGAGTAAACGGGCTGAGAGACTCCCTCGGGTCAGACAGACATGATATTAAATTGTGAGAGTGGAAGCTGACAATGAGAGAGATTGAAAGAGAGACAGAGAGACAGAGAGAGACAGAGAGCGGTGGTAGTGGTACCAGTGCCACCTCAGCCCATCTGCAGATATGGCATCTAATAAAAAAAAAAAAAACACTGAGGAGACGTTATTGCATGGCCATATAATTCATGTCTGGAGCATCTACACTGAGTGTCAGGGTACAGACCCCACTGTCTTCTATCACACAAATTCAGTCTCTGGGGTTGACAAGACTGGCATGAAGCAGACGTGTATTTCTTTGACAGCCAGGACTTGCATGTGGAGCTCACTCATATTCTACATGCTTTTGTTGGATGTGGATCACTCTAGCAATAGCTAGAGAATGTAATACTTCATTCCAAAAATGTTCAAAATATTTTGAGTTGCAGGGGAAATAATGGAAGTTACTTCTCTCCATTCAGAGACCCTTTTTCAAAAAACAGTAATTTGATATCTAAAGCCTGACCTGTCTGCAGTGCCAAGCCTTGCATCCCCCTCAATCAAAGACGCAACATGGCACCATCAATTACTAAGGAGTATTGAGAATCAAAGGATAGCCTGCGGTGTGCAATCACAGAGTTAATTCACCTCACTGATGCTAGTTTAAGAAGACACATCAGTTGTGCAGCTCTCCATCAACAGGTAACATTAAAGAAAGAAACGTCTCCCCCTCACCCCCCTTTTTCCATCTTCCCCTTTCTTCCCACCTTCCTCGGTCTCCTCATCCCCACTTTCGTGTTGCTCATCCTCGCCGCAGTGATCATTACCGCCTACCTTCAGAGAGCCGGAGCTTAATTGGCAGAGACACAGATGTAGGTGAGAGCGAACGGCAGACAGTCCAACCTCCACGTTAATTGGATACGGCTGTGAATAATGCATACTGTCTAATGCTTGGATTTTCATTAATACCTTGGAGGGGTGGCATCGGATTTCAGGTAGCAAAGCAGTGAGTGTTTATATTAATAAAGCCTACGTTTGCTCAGTGAGAGAAGCCTAGCACCTTTATTGAATCATTCTTCTGGCTGTCTGTGGGAGAGTGTTAGTCTTACTCTGTATCCTCCCCTTTTAGCTGATGCCAAGGGTGTGTTATTTGTGGTGGCCATTAAAATAAAAATCAAGGCGATACGCTCCCTCTCTGTTTATATCTGGTGCATTTGTGGGTGCCTTGCTCCAGTAGTCTAACTTTACCCCTGAAGGTGATTTGGGGGTTTGGTGCCAAGGTGCTTTCAAGAAACCATGAGCTTAAAATGGTGACCGGGTGACCTTTTCTAACCCATAGCGATGTTATACTGCACCAATTCCTGAGGGTAATTCCCTCTGCTGTAGGTGTTACTTGTCTGACAGGGCGTCCGGATTCTTCAGCACTCACACATGCAGCACACACACACACAAACTAACACGCTGAGAATTACAATGGACTTGCATTTGTCAGGCCCTCTCACACTCCCACAGAGCATTTCTCTCTGTGTCTCAGCATGGAGTCCTTTAACTTCCATCCATGTCTGGCCAAGTTGCATTGCTTTTCTCATCAGTTTCTGCTTTGTTCTACACAAACAATTTATATGTGAGCTAACCTTTTAAAGAATCACAGTGAATTAAAATTCAAGCTTAGCTGTTACTCTTTCTGACAGCCTGTACTGTAAACAAAGCACTCTGTCAATAAATATGAGAATGAAGGGAGAACAGTCTCCACTCCACTACATTTTGCATTACTGTATGTAGTATGCCCCTTTTGTTTGTTTGCAATTACTGTTTAATTAAATTTACAGCAGTACTTCAAATTGCCCTGCAGAGGAATATATTATGGCGTACTCAGGGGAAAAGAAGAGAGACTGGAATGGAGAGACGGAGACTGTTTAAAAAGCATGACATAAACAGATTCTACATTTACCACTGACATTTAAATGCATCACGCCTACACTTGGAATGAGACTTTTTCAATTCACCCTCGTTTCTATATCAATTTCACACTTGGTTATTTGTTTTAAAGGTTAAAGGTGATCCCTAAATACACAAAGAAAATCAATGTTGGGCTCTTACCGTTAACAGTGGACAGAGGGTTGTCAGCAGATGTGCTGGAGGCTTGTTCTGCTGGCTGGGTGCTGGTGTCGATTTTCCCTGTGCTATGGACTGCAGGCACTAATCGAATCAATGGCATCACCTCTTTCTCCCGCTCAGACAGACCTTCCACTGGACTCTGTAGTCCACTGGTAGGAGCCCTGAAGGAAAAACTACCACTCCTGTGCTCCATGATGGCGTTGTCCATGCTGCCCTTGTTTCTGCTGGCTTTGGGTATACTCAGGTTTCTGCTGGATGCTTCACTCTGTGTCTGGTTCTCTCCTGCTTTTTCCTCAGGCACTGAAAGTTCCTTTTCACCTTCCTCACCTCCAGCCCAGTATCTAAAGGGTCTCATAAGAGTGTTCACAAACTCAGCCAAGACACTGTTACCCGTCTGCGGCTGGGGAGTTGAAGAAGCTATGGATGATAATGTTGGGGAATCAGATCCATAATAGCTGCCATCTTCTTCCTCATGGGCAGAACCTCCATGACTTTCCAGGCTCTCAAGATCAAAAAGGCCCAAAGTGTTGCCGCTCTTAGGGCCATCATTCTCCTCCTGGCTGGGTTGGCTGGTTCTAGGGCCATCCTGCCCTTCTTTCCAACCTTCCTCAGGCTTTAAGTGGATGACTATGTGCTCCTCAGATATCTCAGAGGAGTTGCTGATTGCAGCAATTGAGTGCACTCCGGCTTTGTCCAAGTCGACCAGGCCAGTCCAGGTGGAGGTCTGAGGAAAAACAGCACTCTGCTGGGTTTCAGTGACTGAGGAGGTGGCCTGTGCTGCGGGGTTGATGTTGGTCTGGTGTAAAGCCTGGGCCTCTGCAGCCTGGACCTCTGCTGGGTGGTGGGCTGGAACACAAAACAACCACATTTCACCAAAAGCAAATGTGCAGGTTTTCATCTGACCAGCTTTATCTGCTGCTGCACAACACACCACTTGACCTCACTTTTCCTCTCCCCTTCTACTGCAGGAAACCTGTTATTGCTATCAAAACAAGATTAAATTCAGAGCATGCTCTACAGCTGTGGAGTGACTATTTTATCACGACTTGATTTTTCTTCTGCAAAACCCAAACATGTCATATTAATGAGATTGTAATTACGATATTATTTACACAAACCAAATCTATGTATTTAAATAAAAGATATTACCATATCTATCTTTTAGGGGTTAGGGTTAGGATTTTAGCTATCTGAAAGACATAATTTGTTTTACGCAATGAAGAGGTTCATCTATCAGCTGTTTGTTTTGACAGACGCTGCTCCGCTCTCATGCTGTTCTTGTTTACTTAAAATGATTGGATTATGCAGTTGTTTCACTTCAATGAAAATTTTATAAGCTGTCACTGTGAAAGATGAAAATGTCACTCTTTTTTTTTTTTCCTATCTGTGGAAATATCATTTTCAAATATCATTCTGTACTGTCCTACAAACACTGCAACACACACCAAAAAAATAAGCTCTAGTTGCAAAATCATAGGTTTGCTAGATTATGAAAAACACAATATCAATGAACAGATTAGTTTGGTGTAAAGTCGTTGCAATGTGAAGATGAAACTAACTTATTCCTGTCTCAGTTTGCACATGATAAAAGGACAAGGTCAGACACGGTAACTGCAAACCCCAGTTGGACTTATTCATGCTCTTCCCCTTTTATATCTCTCTCCCTTTCAACCTCACTTTCTCTTCTTCTCTTGCTTTCTCTCTCTTTCTCTCTCTCTCAGGCTTCACTACACACAACATACAAGCCTTCAAATCCACCGGGGGGGGGATGCAAATGTCACACAGTCTTTTCACATCTACTTCATGTGTGACATAAACATCACGTGTTAATTAAAATCCAGAACTGAAAGCGAGTACCCAGTACCCCCTGTTGTTGCTATGGCAATTACCAATATGATGGTGCATCAAGTTTATCACCACAGAACTCGCAGTACCTCGGTAGCAGTAGGCATCGAACAGGGCTGTGGTGTCAGGGAAGCCCGTGCGGTTGGGGTTGTTGTAGACTGTGCGCACTCCGGGCTCGTCTCCGCCACAGTTCTTCCGCGGGACGTTGATGGGGTAGCGGACGCTGCCGTCCGCCAGCCAGCCTGGATCACACTGGTCAAGGCCGGCCTGCCAGGCGAGGTAGAGCTGCCCGACCGTAACCAGCTGGGCTCCAAGGGAGTGGCAGTGGGTGGAGGCTGTGGCCAGACTTAGCTTCTCCGGGACTGCGGAGTGGAAGACCTCGCCTGGGAGGAGAAGCGAGACAAGGAGTTCAGTTTAGTGTGTTTTAATGTGTTGCAGAGGAAGGTTAATAGCCTGCAGGCATTTTAGCCCTCAGACTAAGATCATCTTTACTCAGCTGACTTATGATTTAAGGTCTTTGGGAGTTGGTTTTGCTGTAATTTTGGCAGTACAAAGTGATGTAGGTACATTCAGTCTACATCTATTTTTGTTGTGAAGATGAGTCAGCATTTTCTTTTACTTTAGAGGCAATACAGTATGTTCCAGTCATCTTCTCTTTATCCTTTGTCAAAGCAATAATAGGTGGAGACTTGAAGGAGAAGGATGAAAGAAGAGTTTTACTTGTTATGCATAAGAATTCACTTTACTTTTCGCCTAAGATTATAAAAAAAACATAAGTAATTCGAAGTAGAGACTATATAAAGGCAATTCTTTGAATTCAAAGCAGTTGCAAATAGGGATCTGAGAGCAAGACAAGTACACAGAAGTGACTGAAGCTGAAGAAGAAAGGAGCTGCTGAAGAGAGGTAGGGGTGATGTGGATAAAATAGTGATGCAAAAATAGGCCTTTACGAAGAGACAGAGAGAGCTCAAGAGTACCACTCTGTCTGCACAGCACAAATAAAATCATATGATGAGATGATCCACTGGCAACTCTGTGTGTGATGAGAACAATGAGCTGGAAGAGTGGACTGGAGAAGCATTTCTGATTTATTGAACTGATATGGAGAGGTGAAAGGTGAGGGGTGAAGATGTGAACAAAATCAAAGGTGAAACAAGCAGAATGTGATGATGTGAGGAGTGACGTCTTAGAAGGGAAGACAAGGCAAGTTTACTCATATAGCACAATTCATACACAAAGGCAATTCAAGATGTTTTACATTAAAATAGATAAAAAGCATAGAAAAAAGATTAAGTATAAATGTGCAAAAACAATAATACATGTAAAAGTCACAGTGTGCTCAAGAGTTAAAGTGCAATTATTAACTGCAATGAAAAGCAGAGGTGAACATAAAAGTCTTTAGCCTGTTTTTAAAAGTAGCCAGAGTTAGGGCACAAGATCAAGTAAGATTATGTGTTGGATAATAAGTGAATGCAGGCACACCCTGTTTTGTTTTAACCCTAGGAACACTAAGCAGACTTGCCCCTGATGACCTAAGAGGTCTAGAGGGATCATAGTGTGGTGGAAGAAAGCCAGAGATGTACTTATCCTCTAAACTGTTGATTTAAAGACAAGTAACAATATTTTGAAGTCAATTCTTTACGACACTGCAGAGAGAACTGAGAACTAAGAACTGGTGTAATATGTTCAGCTTAATTGGTCACTGTAGTTACCTAAGTGTTTTTTTAGGAAGGCCTCAGAAAAGACTATTAAAGTAGTCTTACCTTCTGAAAGTGAAAGGTTGAATTAGTTTTTCTAGATAAACATGTATCCTCTAATTCTTGCTATATTTTAAAGATGATAATAGGCTGAGTTGTAATAGACTTGATGTGGGAGTTGAAGTTTAAATCAGAGTCAATAATAACTCCAACATTTCTGACTTATGTTTTAAGGCTACAAAGAAAGGGAATCAAGATGTGCCTCTACTTCCCCCTTCCTTCTTTAGCCCCAAAAAGAATCACCTCAGATTTGTCTTTCTTTAGTTGGAAGAAATTTTGGCACACGCAGTCATTAATTTGGTCAATGCATAGACACAGTGTGCCAATAGGAGCATATTGCTTGTTGACAGAGCTATGTATAATTGAGTCTCATCATAGTTGTAGTAAACAATATCATTCTAATTTGGCATAGTGGGAGCATATAGAGGTTAAAAAAAAGAGGTCCAACAGTTGAGCCTTGAGGTACTCCACATGTCATGCTAGCTTGCTCAGATATGTGGTTGCCAATGGAAACAAAATAGTCCCTGGTTTGCAGATAGGACCTGAACCAATATCAAAAGCAGCACTGAGATCTAGTAACCCAAGGACTGGAATTTCGTCTGAGTCAGTGTTCATGCGGATGTCATTTAGGACCTTAATGAGAGCAGTTTCGGTGCTGTGATGGGGTCAATAACCTGATTGGAATTTGTCTAAAAGACCATTTGAAGTTAAAAAGTTGTGCTAGACAACTTTTTCAATTATTTTACTTATAAAGGGTAGATTTAATATGGGTCTATAGCTGCTAATTACAGAGGCATCCAGGCTACTCTTTTTTTAGTAGAGGCTTGATAACTGCAGTTTATAAGACCTTTGGGAAAATGCCTCATACGGAAGGCGATGTCCGAGAAGAAGACTCTCTGGCACCTTTCAATTTCATAAACAATAAATCTAAAATGAAGGTGCTGCTAGAAGATGCTTGAAATATCTACTGGAAGGGTGGTAAAAAGATTTTTCAGAATTTGACTAAATGAAACATTTTAAACCAAACCACGCTGAAAAAATATGTAGAGACAATGTAGAGAGAAATTTAAATTCAACCAAGATCTGTTACAATACAGAGTTATTTATTGAACAACAGAGAGAAAACACCAGCTTTGTATCAGCTAGTAATTTTTGTTTTTGATTGAAGACAATTATGTGCTGCTTGTTTCAATCAGGTTGTTAATTTCACTGAATGATATTGTAAACTGCTGGATATAAAATCTAGGGGTGGTCATGTAAGCTTCTCTAATCGGCATCTCAATCACGTACAGGGTGTTCATATCATCTATATAGCTCTGGTAACTTGCTTATGGTTAATGACAGTTGTGGCGGTATAACCTCATAACAAGTGACCCAGATAAATTAAACCCTGTAGTGTGTCTGATTGTGATGTAAAAAAAACAAACCACCTGCTGTGCTTGTGATTGTGCTTTGGAATATGCAGGAGGTGAACTCATGCGGGATGGATTATAATGTGAATGCAAGATTTGTGCAGTGCTGATATTTGGCACATAGACTCTGTCCTCTACACTCCCCTAACACCAAGCTCATTTTCTTAAACTTTAACTCTGAGTCTATAGGTGAATGCTGGAATGGAGGTGGGGCTTATGAAATGACAACAAAAAAGTGAGCACAGCAGTGATGTCCTTAGTGCACTGCCATAATGATAAGGGTGCATTGTTTGAGTGGCACAAGGCTGCAGGTGAGTACTTCATAACTGTCAAATAGCTACAATAGATGTATCAAAAGTCAAGCCCTCTGTTTGTGTAATTAATCTTTAACTAATGATGCAATTTATGAATATTTTCTTTATTGATTAATCTGCCAAATACCAGCTCAATAAATCATTTCTTAATCTTGTCTGTAAGTCAGAAAATTGTTAATGTGAATGTTAATGTCAAATCATAATTTCCCAGACCCCAAGTTGTCACATTCAAATTGCTTTGAATGACCAATGGTGCAAAACCCAGAGACATTCAATCTACTATGATAAAAGTAAAAGCAGCAAATTTTCACATTTCAGAAACTCGAACAAGAAAATGTTTGGCATCTTAGTTTGGAAGATGAGTGTAATTATAAAAAATAGTTGACTTAAAAATTGAACAACCATTTCAGCTCTGTCTTGAATCATTATTAATGAAACAGTGGACTTTTCCTGAATAATTCTCAAGTTATACAAATGTAGTTTAGATTACAGACAAAGTTTTTCATTTTCCTTACCTGGCAGGAGGTTTGAATTTAACTCCTATAAAAGGTTCCAAGTAATTTAGATTTGGTGGGGTGGGCTTTTTCATTGGCTGCTAACAGTAGCACTTTTTCAATTAGCCATTTGCTAACTCCACCCACTTAGTTACTGTTGTTATGCCTTTCAATCTTTCCTTCTTGACATGGTGCATTCACTTTACAATGGCACTGGTGGCAAATTTACCTTCAACTTGAAATTCTTGGAAAATATTGAAACATATTTTTTTTCTATTTCACAGAAGCAGGCTTCTCATTTTAGGTTGAAATGAAAACCATCACTAGCATTTTTATTTTATCAGCTGTTGGTTGCTATGTTATTAAGGTTATTAAAAGTAAAAACATGTGAAAAGGCCTTAAATATGTATTTGATGGCTTCATACCGTACATGATATCTTGCTAAAAGACTGAAGCTAAATGTTCCAGGTAAAAAGTCATAAGATATTCTATGTTATGCCCTTAGACTTGGATATAAAGTTGTGGCAATTACTGTATGTTGAAAGCCATTTATCCAGATATAATAACATTTAACGCATATATTAGGGAAAAGTGTAAATACAGTCTTTAATCCATTCCTTACACTTTTGCTTTTGTGTTTTGGCTAAAAAAAAAAACATGACCCTCCAAACTCTTTATATATAGAGTATTGCTCCAAATACAACCCCATGCACACTGTGTCTAGCTATGGTTGCTAATCTATGATTGGGCAGTCAATGTTCAGGGGAAAGGTTTAATGATCATTCACTTGAAACTTGACTTGACTTGAAATCAAAGTAAAAGACATTTTGTCCATCTGCTCTAGGTTTTCGCCACCTCTGCCTGTGGCATTGCAAATTGAAAAGTCAAGTTTTGGGATAACCCTACTGACCCACTTAGCTTTTGCCTGCAGGGGGCTGTAACATGACAGCTGGACTCAATATTGCTTCCCTCTCTCCCTCTCACATCCATGAGCCCTTCCTCCCTCCTCTCCACCTGCCCTCTTCCTTTCTGTACTTAGCAGACTATTAAGTCCTGGTCACAGAATTTTGCTGCACACCCACAGGTTAGTCAGTCCATGCATGACTAAACTCAAAATTATGGTTGAAGCTCCTGACTCTTACCTTGAAGCTGCTTGGTAAAACAGTAAACATCAAACAGCTCATCAGGGGACCTATTGCCGTAGTTACGGACTCCAGGTGACTCCTCGCGATCTCCATAGCAACCAGGCCGAGGCGACTGAATGGGATACCTGCAGAGAGAGCCAAGAGACAGGGACAGAGACGGTGAGAGGAGAAGAGAGAGGGAGATCAATATAGCCTGGTCATGGAAAAGGCTGCCACAGACAAACCTGGCTCCCCGGGGATGAGTCTGTGTTCACACACATGCAAAATAACATGAAAACGAGGCTACACTTTTATCATCTCCTCCCTTGAATACAATGAGTTTAAGCATATCGTCTTCTCAGAGATTACCAAAATATACTTCCAAAAGAATAAACACATAAACACCCCCCCTGGGACTGGCTGAAAAGCCACAGTGAGGTGCATACATGTCTCAACAACCTCAGGAAACGATTGGAAAGCACTTCAATAGATACAGTATCTCATTTCTTTGAATTATTCTGCCCTTAGCGCGAGTTTCACTGAATAATTACCCAACCATTTTACATTTAATCGTATTGAAATATGTTTAATTCTCTGGCAATGTAAGAATGCCAGTGATGCTAGAGCTTTAGAGAGAGAGAGTGAAAGAGAGGGAGGGATGTAGAGGTTGGAGGAGAGGTTAAAAGAATCAGGAATTCCTTCAGTGGCTTGGCGTGCCTGTGGGGCTGAGAAAACAGCGATATATATTCAGGCTCTAACTGTGCAATTATTCCTCAAGAACATTCATTCCAGCAGCATCAGGGCACAGGCAAAGAGGCTGATTAAAAGATTATGTTGGGCATACAGGGACTTCTAGGAAGTACGAGGAAAAGACACACACACATACAGTCAACATGGCTGCACGTAAGCATTAAACTTGTAGTGCTCCTCTTACAGAGAAACCTGTTTTCATCAGAGCATAACAAGAGAACTTGTAGTGTCTCTGGCCTCAGTCTCTTTCTTTCTGCTCGGTGGCTGATGGAGCGACAGCTGATGTCTGTATTTTTTCCACAGTATTAATTGGACACTTTCCTTCTGGCTGATGTGCAGTTGGAGCCTCCTGGATCTAGACCAATTAGATAGCTCCCGAGTGAAAACAACAGGAGCATAAGACGCAAGGAGAGAATGAAATAGGGAAGGAAGCTGTGCCGCGGGAAAGTTGTGAAGAACTGTCGGGAGGACAACAGTCAGTCTCCTCTGCTGCTGGAGCAACAGCGAATTGAAATTAAAATGTAGATATGGAAAGCACTGTTGAGAGATGGACTCTGACTGGTAATGTTAAGAGGGAGTTAATGGAAGGCGGCAAGCTGAAGCACTAGCAGCAGCCTGAGTGACAGCTCAGAGGGCGCACATGCAGTTAACTACGTTTCTAGTGTGCAAATAAGCAATTAGATCCAATTATGTTACACACTTTTTGTGTTTACAGAAACTACAAAAAGATCAGATTGACTGTCACGCTACCATGCTTATACACAGTTCATCAAGATTGCTGTTTTTAGACATATTTTTAGTGGCAGAGTGCATTTATTTTTGTTACAATGTCTGATCGTGTTGCAAATTATCAAGAGATTTTAAAATAGCAACCTGGTTCAACAAAGATGAGCTGTCAGACCATGACACATTCATCTCAAGACTGTTTATTATAAATATTATTCATTAATATTATTATATTTAGCCCGGGACATTCAGACACAATTGTGATATATGCAGAAAATTATGTCTATGGATAAAGTAGACGTCAAAAATACTGCTCTGCATTTAGACGTCATATATTGTTCTTGTTTCAGTCAATGAGACACCAGAAAGCATCTTACAGCATCTGACAAATGAAGAATAACTATTCAAATATAAAATAATGGATGACACATGACAGAAACTTTATGCATCGGTGAGAACTGCAGATATTACACAGAGTACTTTTTATCATTCAAAGAAGTGCTTATAACTGTGTTTATGATTCCCTTTACACATATGTTGCCATGCCAACTCTAACCAGGGGGGCTAATTCTTCTTCATGGTTTGTTTCCTTGTGCATACATACTACTTTTTTGAAATGCAATCCTTGATGATGCCCCCTACTTTTTGAACCACCTGCTGTGCATCTACCCAGATTTGAAAGCCTCACCGGACAGTCTGGTCGGACAGCCAGCCAGCATCACAGTTGTCATAGCCATCAGCGAAGGTAGCCTGCAGCTGGCCTGGCGTTGCGATGACTGCTGAATTCTCCACACACACCCTCTTGGCGTCAGCAAAGGACAGGGCGTAGCGGTCATGAGGGGCCCGGTAGTGAAATACCACACCTGGAGGAGAGAGATAGAATATGTGATTACAAGTAGAGAGGATGCTCCAGAAACCAAGTGCATGAGTTAAGGACCTGCAAACTTTGGGTTACAGAAATATTTATGAACTGCAACCCTGAGCCATTAAAACATGAACATGTACACGTTCACAGACAGATAAAAGACAAAGCCCTCTAGACATTCTCATCATGTACTGACATTGTTTCATCTGTGCAGGAGGAAACAACAGCATTCAGGTTCAGCAACCTGTGTTATGTGAATCTCATTTGCATCAGAGAGTCAGTTGGCTTATCATTGGAGAGAAGAGATGTTGCCCTTGGATACAGTGTATGACAGACAGTGGTGATGTTTATTTTACAGCTTTAACAGTACACACACAATGTCATCCTGCCATATTCCGCCTGCCTCCGCGCTCATGATGGAAAGACAAAGAAAGCAGACATAAACACAGAGATACTCTCTATTCAAGGAGATGCATGTACTGAAGCACGGCGACAGAAAGAGAAGGTGAGCGGTAGACAGGAATACAAACAATTGAGGTTAAAAAAATTGGAAGAAACCAAAAAAAAAAAAAAAACCTGGAAAAAGAGTGACACACAATTCCCTGAACTGTGAAAAAGGAGCATTATATATATTGCACTTAAATGGGAATGGAATACTTTCAGAAGTGTCCATCTAACATTCCCTCACCTCCCACCCCTGCCTGCCATTGACACAGTGCTGTTTCCCTGGGGTGCATCCAGTGACATAAGAGCCAGTGGGCGTCTGGCCACTAACACGGCTCCTTTATCTTCGCTGGCTTTGTCTGGGAGAGTGACAGAGATTCCTGTGAGATGGAGGTCTGTGTAGCAATTTGAGCATTAGCACTCCGGGCTATGGACGCAGAAAGCAAGCAGGGTGTTGTGTGTTTGTGTGACGGACACACACACACACACACACACACACACTATTCTTATTCTCATAGAAATGTGGAGCAGAAATCCTCTCTGCTTTGTTCCCTCTCTCTTCTCCTAATTTCTCAGTTTCCATCCTGACTCCTTTGCGGCTGTGGGATCTTGTCCAGACAGGGATGCTAGCTTGCTGGCTCGTACGTACACTAGAGAGACAATAGGGTTTCCTCTCAGTGTGGGAAACCCAGTCGGATTCCACAGGAGGGTCAAATACCCAGTACTTCATCCGTCTATTTTTACCCTCTGCATCTTCACACATCCCCATAGAGTCTCTAGGGAGAAGAACAGGAAGGCACCATTTATGACTATATGGTGCACTCATTGTAGCACTGTTCGGCAGTCTGTGTCCCTTGGCTCTTGGCATTATTGTTTATTTCTTACTACACTACACTATATTAGAATATATACAGTTAAATTTCATGAATTTGTTTAAACACACAGAGGCATAGCATTAAAATATATGAGTAATAGAGCGACATTCTAGGAAAATAAGCTTGTTTGCGTTCTTTCTGAGAGCTAGACTACAAGGTCGATACCACTCTTATGTATGTGAAATACACTTAGCTTAGACTATAGACTGGAAATGGGGAAACAGCTAGCCTTGGTTCTATCCAAAGGTCACGAAACTCACTAAGCACCATGTTATATTTCTTTTGTTTAAACTGTACAAAAAAGCGTAAACATCACGAGGCGTGGTTTTAGAGGTGCTGGTAGGTGAATTTTGGAGTTTAGAGTTTAGACAGACGCAAGTTTGCTTATTCACACTACTTCCAGTCGTTATGCCAACCTAACATTGCTAAGCTAACAATCTGTAACCGCAGCAGTAGCTTTATAATTACTGAAATGAGAATGGTATTCATCTTTTCATGCAACTATAAGCAAGAAAGCCAATTAGCAGAAACTTTCTTTAAACAGTCTTTTCAAAGAATTGTTTTCCATCCTTCCAGCAGAAACTTGTAGAGCACTGAAGCTATTTGCGAGTCTTGTAGTGTTCCAGCTTTAAGTATGTATCTATATAGAACCATGCTACATCCCAGAGGTTGCATAAACAATTACAGTAGCTTTGCCGTGCCCAGTGCTGATATATACTATCTATTGTCTCACACCAGTTAATGGTGTGCAACCATATCTCACTACAGACAATGGCTGACACACACAATCAATGGTGCTGTGTTCTGATTGGTGAGACATCCAACTGACCAGTCAATATGTGCCAAGAGAAAAAAAGACAAAACAAAAGAGCGAGTAAGAGCAGGCGGCACGGGAGAAATTAAAAAACAGATGGCAGAAGAGGAAGGGCATCTCACCGGGGCTTAGACACACACAAATGAGTCTATGAGCAGTGTGGATTAATATGATATTGATATAGCTGAGCAGTATCAATACCTGCTAATTAATACGTTAAGCACTCAGTAGAATTAGTGTGAAGACGGCTGTGGTCTGCCATGTAGCGTGACTGCCAATTAAGACTAAGCCCTGGAGATGGCTACTCCTCGCCGGCTACGTAATTGGTTTCTCTCTGAAGGAGTGATTTTCATAGTGTGTTAATCGATTGTCCAAGAGGGGGAGGATGAAGGGTCTCCCAAGCGTAGTGACAGGGGTCTTGCTTACGAAATGTAAAGTGCTTTTAGGGAGAAAGATGAGGTGCTCCGCTTGCTTGAAAAAACCAGATAACATTCTTGTCGAAATCATAAAGAGAAAGTGGCCCGTACCAGTGTGCACACACAACTGTCCCTACAGGCATGCTTCTATATATTCACATATGAGCTATATGCAGGCAACGGAGTGCAGGCTATCTGTGTTACTCTCAATGGCAGACGATGTAACCATTGTAGTGTGCAGTGTCTGCGTAAAAGAGAAAGGCTACTGGGCTTTTAGAGCTGATGTTCACAACATTTGCATGGATTTGTGGCAAGCTGCAGCATAGTGGCTAATGCACTGTGTGATTCCCTGTGGTCATAATAATAATAGCTTATTCTTAAAAATAGTGAATGACCTGGAAAGAATCTGATGATAGCTCTGCAGCTAAAATACTCTGACACAGTAATTATGGTTCTACTACAGTGAACCACCTCCAGGTAGTCTGGTAATTCCACAAATATGGGTGTCCTCGATACAGAAAATGCAGTAAATGGGTTGCCCATTTAGTCAAACCACCAAGAGCCATACAAAGCTCTCAGAGTAACACTATTTGATAATAGCGCACACTGCTGGATTCCTACCTTATTGGTTTCATTAGGCTTTCAGTGCATGAACAGCACCTGAGTGGCACCAGGTCAGTGCTGTTTAATGTGTTCTAGTTACCTCACCTTTTCCCCATCATCATACATTCTACACAGGCGGTAAACAGCACTGGCTGTAATGGCTGTATTAGCCTGACATGGAAAACAGGTCATTATTATTCATAGTGGCAGACCTTGAGAGCAAATGGGGAGCTGTACACAACCAAATAGTGGAGTGTTAATTTGCTCAGACAATAAATTGTATAGATAAAAACACACGTAACGCCTAGAATGACATAGATAGTAGTTGATTACTATCACTGTAATTATGATTACAAGGGTACAGTCTGCTTGCTCTCTTTTTCTCTCCCTATTCTAATAATGGCTTGAGGGTGTGAGTGTCCAGTATTAACATTCCTGAACACATCACAGCTCATAGCTGTCAGATTAAAACAAAACACAACTATGGCAAGGTTATAACTTTGATATACTTTAAATTAATGATGGCAACAATGTTAAATTTGCACTACCTAAGCACTTTGGTCAATGTTTGTTGTTTTTAAAATGTGGTCTATCTAAATTGACTTGACTTGAATAAAGTCTTAACATATCTTCATCATATCCCTGAGCTATTATTTTCAAAGGCTTGGCGAGCAACAGCTACCTCACCAAGTATTATTTAAATTATCCATTACTCAATTAACAGGCAGAAATTTGTGATTCTTGTTTAAACCTCTAAAATATTGATGGAATTTGTAGATTGGTTTTGTTTGTAACAATATTTCTTCTGTTACATGGTCACAGCTATGTTAGTTTATTTTGAAATTCACCTCTTCCCTGTCAGTGAAGTTTAAGCTCCTTCAGTTACATAATTATTTGATGCTAA
Source organism: Seriola lalandi dorsalis (assembly GCF_002814215.2). Taxonomy (NCBI): domain Eukaryota; kingdom Metazoa; phylum Chordata; class Actinopteri; order Carangiformes; family Carangidae; genus Seriola; species Seriola lalandi. The sequence continues at coordinate 52,083 of NW_019524777.1, forward strand.
TTACTGTTCCTGAACTTTAATACTTAAGAAAATCTTTAATTACTTGTTGGCTTGATTGATGTTGGGTTATCTCAATCAATAACCTAGAAGACACTAGATTCATTAGCTTTCAAATTACTTAATAATACTAAACAACAACTCCTGGAAACTTAGCAAGCATATTAGCTTGCAGTAGCTAGCTACCGAGCAACTGATGGTAGCATGTTTCCGTAAAATGTGAACCAGTATATATCTTCAGGTTCTTGAGACAAATACATTTTATTACATTGGGTGAAATGTTTTGATCAATTTCTGTGTTTATACACAATACAAGCTTACAACAAGGTTTGCTTCAGCATGAAATTTCCCACCCCACGTGTGAGCTAAATTCAAAATAGCTGCCTTATGGGAAAAAAAGTCTACATGTTAATCACCTGTGACCTCCAGGGGAACTGTGTCCTGCTCGTCATTGATGCCCACCACAACCTCACAGCGGTACAGACCAGAGTCACTGGAACGAAGCCCGGTCAGCGCAAGACTGGCATTGTAGCGGTTGATGTTGTAGCCAGGCAGCGTTACGCGACCCTGGAAGGCCTTCTTCACCTGAGAGAGGAGGGGAGGCAAGGGAGAAAAAAGGAATGATGAAAATGAATGAGGGAAATGACTAATGCGCCACTGAGCCAGAGACAGTTTTCCAAAAACTTGACACCAAACATTTCACAGGTTTTGTTCTAATCCTTATCCGTACCTTGACCACATTGTCTTTGGCCACCAGAACCGACTGTTCCTTCTGCAGGCCATCTGAGCCTCTTTGGCCCCAGACCTTGGTCCACTTAATCCTCGGGGGCTCATGGGATGAACTGGCACTGGGGCGGAGGGTGAAAAGGCAGGGGAGAAGAACGGTTTTGGACAGCTCCTCACTTATGGTCTGATGGGTCACTTTCCGCATATTCACCACAGTGTCTGCATTGGTTACGCCTGAGGAGAGGAGAGGAGAGGAGAGGGAGGAGAGGAGAGGAGAGGAGAGGATAATCAAATCTGTCTTGTAAATGAAGCCACAGGACGTTATTTCTCATTACATTGAAAAGACGTTTGTTAATTGCTTCTTGTAAAAGGGTTAGGGTAAATAAATAAATAAATAAACAATAGGTAATAGATCTATTAAATAATATATCTTCCAGGTTCTTTTGTTCCATCAGATTCTCCTGGTTGTGGAGTAAAAGGGAAAGACAGGGGGCCAGTGTGACTGTGATTATTGGTCATTGATCCAGCAGACCATTACTGTGGTACCTGAACAGTGGGAAGGAGGGCCACATTTAGGAGGGAAGACATCAAAAGTCCTTTCAAATGCCATTCATCAAAGCTGGATATGCATTATGGGATCAATACCAACCACCTCTTTGCAGCTTAAAGCACCACCAACACCACAAAGAATTACTTTCATCGAAACAACTGATGACTGGGAAAGGGTATCATTATGGGATATTCGGAGTGTGGTGCGTTCAAGTTCCAGTGGAAAATTAATTTTCCAAATTAATTTTTAAATTAATTTTCCACTGGTAGAGTCATATGATACTTTATTATTATACTTTAATCCTGTGTCACCTTGCCTTAAAATACAGGGGTGGTTCATTTACATTGCAGAGGCAAAAACATGAATTCCAATCTTCCAAAACAGCAATACAAACTATCATCTCTGTGCTCTATCAGTTTATGTTGATCCAGTATGCAATGTGTGTGAATGAGGTTTACCTGTGAAGCCTTAACCCTCATCTGACTCTTTTCTAGCTCCCTTCCCTTCCAGTCTCTGTTCCCATTTTTGTTACTACTGTGAACACTGGCAAAAATGAGTCACTATATCTCATCTAATTTGCCCCAAAGCCCAGCATCAGTGCATTCATTCTCAATACACTTGCCACTTTTTAGCGATGCTAATGTCAGTGTCAGTTGCTATGTTAGGACTGTATCAACCATGTGCAGAAAATGAGCAAAGCAGGAAAGTGAGCAAAAAAAGCACTGGTGGGTGGAACAGACGCTGGGGTTGAATGTAGGAGAAATGAGCCTATTGATTTCTTTTCATTTGTGTCAGTTTCCACTGCACACTTTCTGTGTGTCCTGCTCCACTCCTGTTTGATTGGATGTATGTTAAAACTCTACACGCTACAGGAGTGGCCCCTCCTGTCTGTAATTTAACGGCAGATTGGTGGAACAATGTTTTTCCAGCGTGTTGCTCTGTCATCTTTCTCTCCATCTCCCGACATTCTCTTCTCCCTCCTCCTCTCCCACAATATGACCACCGGCCAGCTTTCAGGTGAGCATGTTTTTGTATTGTCTTCAGCCAAAATATAAAGATACACTTGATATGTTTGTTTTATTTTCAGGATTAGATTTTTCCCCTCAACCACGTCATGATTCAGATTCAACTTTGAATCACTTGCCTCGTCTTTGACTGCCATTTTTCAGGGCTGTATGGGCTGTGTGTGTGTGTGTGTGTGTGTGTGTGGGTGCGCACCCTGGAATGCACTTACACGTGAAAACACCTCATCTTTCACTTGCTTTTCGTGGACCACAGAACCCACACCCTCCACACACACACGCACACGCACACATGCACGCACACAGCTTTGAAGCTATCGTTTTTCATTCCTTACAGGGATGGTTAATGTGCCTTTGAACAGACGCATGAATAGCTGTCATTGCTCATTCCTGCAGCCGTTATGCTGTTGCTGTTGCTCGAGCTAAGAGGCTGAGTGCCTCTTCCCTGATAGCTTAACATCAACCCTCCCATCACATTTTCCCCACCCCTCAGACGCATAAACACACACAAATACCCACTTCTGCACCTCTCCCACTGACATCATCTTAGACAAGCGCTACTTGTCTAACTCCCTCACCGACTGATCAGTGTTGCTTCGCATGGCTGCATCAAACGGGATTTGTGCTCTGAAATGGCCTCTCGTTTCGCACTCGAGAGTTCAGCCCGTTGAGTGAGGTGACCTGTGAAACAAAATGCATGAGGCTTTCAAAGGCAGAGGGATAAGAGGAGAAGAGAGGGGAGGTGACTGAGGAATAAACAAGCAAAGCAATGTGAGTAGCTAACTGCCAGTTATTTTTCCCACATATAGGGAAAAATTATCTTTGAGGAAAAGTTTTTGGGAAATATGTTTATTCCCTATCTGCTAGAGGAGAAGATTGATACCATTCTCATACCTGTCCAGTAACAATAAGGCAATATTCAGCAGCTGATTGGTTTAGCTTAGCACAAAGGCTGAAAACATCCACCTACCAGCAAATCGGTGATACTTAAAATATTTAAGAAATACACAATCTCTTTCTTGCTGAGGTGCTATCATTTCTGTCTGTTAGAAACTAAAGCAGGAGATTGTTGTTTTAGTTATCTTAGGTTAGCATAAAGAATGGAAGCAGGAGGAATAAGCTAGCTTGGGTGTGTCTCATTTCTAAATGTAGAGAAGCTCTAAAACCACAGCTTGCCATGTGTGTTAATTAGTTAACTTAAGAAGTGTTGGTAGGGGGATTTTGTTACAGTTTGGGTCAGGCAAGCTGTTTCACCCTGATTTCAGTCTTTGTGCTGAGCTAAGCTAACCAGCTGCTGACTGAGTCTTTATTCTTCTAATCTCTTATTTATCCCACAGACATGAGAGTGGTGTTGTTCTTTTCACTTACTCTAAGCAAGAAAGAAAATCAACATATTTTTCCAAAATGTCATCTTTATCTTTAAGTTCATCACAGACTAAAGTATATGCTAACAGCGAATCATTATTTGTATTAGTATCATATTATTTATCATTTTTCTAGTGGCGTAGGTGCAGTTTTCTCTAATACACATATATCTCACTGGATCCAAATGATTCATTTTGTTAACCAAAACACTCCAAATACATCAGTGTTTGCAGGTTAAAAGGACATTTTTGTGAGTTATTCAACATTGTTCACCATAAAATGGTCTCTCTGAATACAGTTTGTGGTCTTCAAGGCCAGCATAGCAATGCGCTCTGTGATGGGAGTGGGTGTAGAGGAAACCTGATTCACTCTTGAATTTGGTTTACTTGATAACACTTTTTTTTCTCACACTGATGGAGGGGAAAAACAGACGCTTTGGAAAAAATGAACAAGCACAATTGACTCCTGCATAACATGGTGCAGGAGTGCGAATGGTGGAAGGAGGCAAGCGCGGGGAAACACATAAACAAATAATGGAAGTGGAAAAAGCTGGAGGTATGTGTAACGGTGAAATTGGAGTGATACGATGTGGAAAAGGAGTCAAGAGGATGTGATGGAAAAAGTAAAAAAACAAGAAAAACGTACTGTTGTGTTTCAGTCGGAGGTGTGCGTTAAGACTGACATGAGGACACAGTTGTGCCCACACACACATACACACAAACTCACAAACGCATCTTTCACAAGAGGCTATCAGACTCCACTCCCTGCTGTCACTCTCTTTGTTTTATCCCCCTCCAGGATGTAACACTCATCTTTGTTTACCACACACTCACGCGTGTGTGTCTCAATGAGTAGAGTGCCGTCCTAGAAGACAATCAAACTGCAATTTCTCAAACAACTTGCCCTGAGCTCGCTAGGAACAAAAACAGGCAAAAATTTATTCTTTAGCTTAGAGGCATCAATAATATTTAATCTGCTTGCCAGTTTCTAGCCAGGTTCCACCTGGGTGAGCACCATTTAGGTAACATTTCACTACTTATGTTGCCAATAGCAAAACAGTGCAACAAATGAAGCCAACGAAGCTTCACAATCTCAATCTCATTCACTTCACCTCCCCATTTCACTCTTTCTGTCCACTTTATTTTGACAAATGTTTATCTTTGTTTCCTGGCTGCTGCTGCTGCTGCTGCAATTTACACAACTACATCACATGAAATCTATTGTACATTCCCTTTTTGAGAAGCCTGATTTACATTATGAAGGAGACAGGTAAAAAAAACCAAAACAAAAACAAAAAAAAACCCATCACTCTCTTCCATCATGATAATGAATGTAAACTAGTGAGAGCCCCCAATGCCAATGCTCTATCAAATCTGCATTTAGATAGAAATGTTATCACAAGCACAACCCTCACAAGACTGCCGTTTGTTTGGATATGTATCTGTGTTTCATTTTGCTCTTTGTAATCCTCTTCTAAACAAGGCTCACCCGGATGTGAAGTGATAAAAAGGAGAGGGAATACTGAAGCTGAATGTCGATACAGCAAGAAAGTGCAAGAAGGTCCTGAAAAAGAGCATATGTGCTGAGAAAAACTCCCCTATTGGAAAACATCAGATTGTAAAGTCCAACCGAGTGCAGTGGACTTTGTTAAATGTTAACAGGCCGAATCTTTTATTGACCTCGTCCCATGTCTTTGTCTGTCAGTATGAGTGTTGAGAAGGGCACAGTGTGAGAGGACACGCGCTCCAGCTCCTCCTGGAAGTTGCACTTCCAGCAGCTTGCAGATAGAGCTCAGATTTTCTTATTTTCTTTCTGCTGGTTCACAGTGGCATCTACGTGATCATCACCGTTGGCTCATCTGTCTTTGCTTTAGAGGTGCACTCGAATTATTAAACACAGTCGGAGAGCCTTTATGTGGCGGGCACAGAGCTGCACACAGACACAGGGTGGGCGGTAATGGCATTTTCACCGTAATAGGAACACAATTGGGAACATCATTCCTTGTTCTCTCCCTTTCTTTCTTATTCTTTCTATCTCTCTTTTTTTCCGAGGTGCCTACAATAGCTTTTCCAATGATAAAGGCCGCTTTGTCTTCAATTTGCCCACATCAAACCCGCCAGCCTGCCAGTCAGGAGCTAGCGAGACTGATCGAGTGCATCCTCTTCTGTCGTCGGCGCTTCACTCCTGCTGCCTGTGTGTCAGCTGATTATGTGTTTGTGTAAGTGTGTGTATGTTTGCGCACAAGTGTGTTTAGGTCATAAATCATGACAGATGAGCTGTCTGACAGAGGCTTGCCGCTATCAGTTGATCACTGTGTTAAGAAATGACAGTTGATACAACACAACTGGACTGCAGCAGGCTCAGGTCAAACTGTTTTTTGTAATTCTCAGAGTTGGTTTTAATCTGGAACATGATGGATGTAGTTAGATTCATACCAGTAATCGTTTTAACAGGCCTGTAATTTCACAATAACCTGATAGAAAGTTTCCTAGGAAGAAGTATGTCATTTTGTGGAGAAAAAAAGAGGCAATGTTCTGAGACAGATATTTTATTTCATATTTAGCTCTTTGAATTATGTCATGCACTTTCCAGAGATAATTCTGTGAAAGTGAATATCAATTCTGCATTAATTTTACAGGAAAATATACTCTCCGTGTATTTGATTGCTTTTATTGTTGCATGTTCAGCTGTCCTGCTGTGCACCGAGTAAAATACTCTAGGTTATACTAGCAATTAATTAGAGGCGAGACAAAACTCTTGATTCCATTTTCCTAATAATTAGTATCAGTGGAAGTAGTGCTTGGATATACTTAACTGTGCATAAATACTCTGTTACAAGTAAAACGTCCTTCTAAATTTTACTTCAATAAAAGTGTAAGGATAAGTATTATCCACAAAAAATACTTTAAGTATAAAAAGAAAGTAGTATTCATTATGCAGAATCACCCTTTTTGGATCATTATTATTAATGCATGAACATGTAACAAGTATTTTGATGTCGCAGCTAGTAGAGGTGGAGCCTATTCAATCCACTTTGTATACTGTTTAATCGATAAAAATATCAATTTAATCAACTGACAATATATTTTAAATGTAAAATCTCGCAAAGTAGCTAGTACCTACAGCCATCAAATAAATGTAGTGGAGTAAAAGCTACAATATTTCCCTCTGAACTGTGGTGGACTTAGAGCATAAAGTAGCATAAAATGGGAACAGGACATGCTTCCCAGGAACCTTACATTGAATTTACGGTTACATTGTGTATCAGGTTCTGTCTAAATTAGTTCACCTTTCAGCAACGATGAAATGAACTCCTGTTGAAATATTATAAACACAGGATAAAAAGTAAAAAATAGTTAAGTGAAACATTTTAGAATGAGTAGGAAGAAACTGAATCATTTTTATCTTCTCATATGAATAAAACATCACAAGGACAGCAGCTGTGGGTTGTGGGTTTATTTTTGTGCGAGTGGAAGGTCTGACAAAACCGCTTGCTGTCTTTATTATTTTGTAATGGGATTTGGTGAAATCCATCCTTTTAACAAGACCTTGAGTGACACACAAAGACAAATGGAGAAAACAACATGAAAACATGAGTGGTGGCTGCTCTTAAATGATGATATGTTATCGTTCAGGAGGAGAGAGAGAAAAGATGCTGAAGCTGAGACTGCCCCAACCAAGCCCAAAAGTGATAACCATGGCAACAGAGGCGCCACAGATGGAAAAAGGGGGAATGAGCTTCTGATCAGGGCAGGAAGCACGCACGCACGCACACACACACACAAACACACACACACATTTAACTATGTGCTTTGGGGGTGGCCTCTTCAAAGAACAGATCTAAGGCTATGTACTGTTTAATGTAAATTGAATGAGGGGGGGGACTGGTTTCCTCCTTCTTTTTCCACTGTGTTTGATCATTGGTCTGTGTTTCACTGCAGTGCAGATGCCCTTCTCCTACAGGAAGTACACACACTCTCAAATATGCAAAGATGCACGCAAATAAAGACGCAGAGTTATACACACGCAGATGTACACAGGTCATACCAAGACACTCCTTACTAAAGTTTCCTCTGTGTGTGTGTGTGTGTGTGTGTCCGTGAACACCCATGTTGCCAGCCTATGCGCAGCATGTCTGTCGGGCAGACAGATGTCTTGCTGACATTCTCTCGCATGAGATCTTCTCCCCAAAAACATCCCTCCACCTCCCACCTGCCTCCCTCTTCCTTCCTTCAGCGTACTCCTCCTCTTCTCACCCCCCCCCCACGATGTTTTCTATTGCGCTGTACTTCTCCTCTACATTCCTCTCCGTCGCTTCTTGTCTTTCTCTCGCACGCTCTTGTGTCCATCCTCCCTGACTCCACTATTAATAAGTCTCCTCCTCATCGATCCGGCGGTACATCCCCTAAATTTTTATCACACTCTCCATTATTCTCACTTTCCCAGTGCAGATAATATCAATGGAAACTATTATGAAAAATATTCCTTGACACATTTTTTACAACAAAAACAAGACATAAATCAAAAGAAAACCAAACAAAGCAATAAAGTGAGAAATGAACAAATACACTAATTACGTTGATGCAGTCTTACTGTAATGCATCAGGCACATTTCATGTTATGTCTATGCCTCTAGTGTTAGCTGATATTACCAGTTCTCAGAAGGAAAAAAGTAAGACAATTATGGAATGCATCGATGTTCATCATTAACATTAACATTATAAAGGGCTTCGAATGTCGATGTAACGTTGCTTTCAGTTATATTTCATGTTTATAGGCCATTGGTACGAATGACTGCAGCATTAATAACAATCTTCCCTTAGACGTTCGACAAATAAATATTACTGCGTTAATGTTTTCGGACACCTGGTTGCTGAACAGAGAAATCTAGCCTTCAAATGATCGTACATGTGAATAAGAGCACCAGGCAGTAAGTGACCCTGAGTTTGGGAATGACAACTGTATTTACTGAGAAGAGTCAATCTCTTGTGTTACAATGAAGCGGACAAGCAAAGTGCCCATGTCTGTCTGAATCATTACAGTCAAGGCATACCACTAACTTTGCAACAGGTGAGAACAGCATTTGCAACTGTGGAAAATATACACAAAGATGGCACCTGTGTTCAGACAGAAAGAGTATAAGTTGCATAAATTTGACTTTGGTCGGCCCAAACAGCCACTTTAATGCATCACCTGTTCAGAAGTGAGCCATAAGCCATCAACAGACACACCGATCGTGTCTGTGGGAGTGTGTCTCTTTTTTTAATTTATTTTTTTATTATTTTTTTAAAAATCGACTCAGCCTCTGATCTCTGAACCCACCAGATACTCCAATTCTCTTTTCCCTTTGTACCCCTATGAAGCCAATTCATAAAGCCCCAGGATACAGTATTTGCAAATTTTTTGAAGCATTTTTAACTCGCATGGTTTGGCATGCAAGTTAAATCAATTTGGGGTGAATTTGCATCTAATCATGTCTTTCAATTAACTTTGTGTGCAATTGCACCGCCCCTACAATTCGCTTCGCATTCTGTCTGTACACATAATTACAGTGAAGACCCAGTGAATGTGGCGCAAGGCAACGCAAAGTTTGCCCCTGTTCATTTTCTATTTGACTAGTGATGCGAAAACAAGGATTTGAAAGTTAAAATTTTTTTTTTTTTTATGTAATGCAAATGAGGGACACATTTCGCCGGGAGGCTCCTCATTGATTTGTCAAGAAAAGGAAATAAGTGATGCAGCACTGCGGGACAGGAAATTCACCTGAAGTCATTAACTGCAGTGGACGAATGTCTGTGAAGGATACAATTATAACTGAAGTCTCTGGGATCCTCAAGGGTTTTCAGTGGACTTTGTGCCAGGCAGCAAAGTGTTTCCTGGCACAAAGTCACATACAGAATGCTCTCTTTAGACTAAAACTAAATCAAAATAAAGTGCCAAAATTAACACTGGCACTTTACCTCTAACACCCCCACCCCCCTTGTTACTCTGTTTCCCATCCTCTCATTTGCTGCACAGGTGTATTTTTGCAGATTAACAATTCCCCAATCACTTACTGTACACTCTAATCATCTTTCAAACCTTTTCTGCCCTAGACTGCCTCCTCTTGTCTCCTCCTCCTCTCCTGGCGACAAATATTAACCATCTCACTGCAGCTCTCTTCCTGTCTGAGCTGACTCCCAACCAGGCCATGTCAGGCTTCACAGGGACTCCCCGGAGGTTGCTGCCGTGACTAATTCTGCACCTTCTGAAGCATAATGATATATTTATCTCTTGTGGCATGCAGCCAACATTTTAAATTCATAACCGCACACAGAAGTGCTTGTAGAAACGTGCAGGCACGCTCACGCAAACATCAACACATACACACACGTGCAAAATGCTCTCCCCTAACCTGCCCCCCCCCCCACATCCCACCCTCTTTCCAATCTCTGGGCTGTCAAGCAAAGTGTCATGAGGTGAGCTTTAGTGCCAACCCTCCCTGTAGTCCTCTACCTCCCATTGACAATTTCCAGAGTCACTCAGCTGTAAAAAAAAAAAAAAAAAAAAAAAAAAAAAAATTGTGCAAAATGCAGGAAGGGGGAGAAAGACAGAATCAGTTAGATGGTAATGCCCTCAAAAACTACACTCCAGAGCAGAGGCAGGGAGTGTGTATTTGCATGACATATACACTCTGTTAGTGTGTTACCAGGCTCCTTGGAGATGCTCTATCTGTGTGTGTGTGTGTGTGTGTGTGTGTGTGTGTGTGTGTGTGTGTGCGCTCGCTGCTCTGCGAGTTGGCTGCATAAACTACCTGGCAGATGTAACCTGAGGGTTTCCACACAAACGTATACCCACACAGAGAAAAGACCGAGCAGTTGGCTGCATTTTCATCATCTCTGACTGAGAATCTGAGCCCTGAGTCACTGAAAGGCTCTGGTGCCAAGTCCGTAGATTTTTTTTTTTTTTTACCTCCACAGAAGGCAGAAACAATACAATACAGAGAGGAGCAGACGGTCGGGGAGGCCACCGAGAGCAACGAGGGGGCGTGCGGTCTGTCCTACATACGCACAAACACATGCAGCTACACACAGATACACAGCAAGGGAGAACAAGGAGAGTACAGAGAGGGCAAAGACGGACTCAGGGATGTGAATGTTTGTGTTGCGTGCTCTTCCCTGCACAGCTCTATGGAATAGGATGAAAAAAAACTGCCAAAAACACAGATAGGTAGAACTGTAGAGCAACCAGACCAGATGTACAGATAAACAAATGACTCCGAGTTACACACAAGTTCCTGTCTAAGTAACTGTATGACAGTGAGGCTTTTTTCTCACTTTACCCCATCTCCCTCTCTCCGTCACCCTGTCCTTCTCTCAGCAAAAGCAAGGGTTTAAAAAGTCAGTAAAAACGATATGCCAACAAATGCAAAATGTTGAATCTCTCTCCATAGTTTGGATAACTTGCTGACATATAATGAGAGGATTAAGATCCTAAACTCCAGCTTTTCAGCCAAATCAAAGTGAATTTTAATGAGCTCTGCAAATATATATTAGAAATAAATATCTCGAAGATTTAACAAAATATCAAAACTGTTTCCATCTCTCAAAAAATGGCTGAGAGGATGAATGTGAGCTTCGGAGATCTCAGCTTTGTTTTTTTTCTTCACGTCATCTTTTCGCCTCTTCTTAGAAGTGCTGTTGGGGTAATTATGAGCAGATGAAACGAGAGGAGTAAGTGGGCTGCTAGCTAAGTAGTGAAGGATTGTCAAGTGTTCCAGATATACACACTGTTACGGAAAGAAATGGGCAGACTGACAGAGAGAATGTCAGTGTGACCAAGTCTAATATGTGAGGGAAGGTGCTCTTGATTCCCACGACACAACAGACCGCCACTGCCAGTTACTAATCACATATTGTGACCATTCATTTGTGGATTTGTTTAAGTGAGTCATTCATTTTGGTCATTCATGGTCATTCCATCAGGAATGCCTCTGTTTACTACAGTTGGTTAGAGTGGGTTATAATAGTGGTATAGTAGTTACAAAACATGGGTCTAAAAGTCCTAAAATCTCTTCTCAGTGAGCTTCTTACTATGAGTGATGTGCGCCAACATGAAGACACAATTTTCTGCCAAAGTAACGACATGGTTGATGCACTTAAGAGATTCTCTGTGTTTGTGTTTTTTCTCCCGTTAGCTCACTGGTTTGAAGTGAGAAAAGCGAAGAGAAAAACACAAACACCGGGATTTTCTCAAAGGTTTTCACACTGGTTTGTTCTCCCATGTACCAATTAGAGTTCAGCAACATTGGAATTTGTTTATTAAATTTGATTGTCTTATTTAATCGTGAATTTTTTATGTAGATCTGCAACTATTCAGGTGATTGATTCGATAAACTGACCAGCAGAAAATTAATCGGCAGCTATTTAGTTAGGAATTATTTAAAAGGTTCTCTAATGTGAGCGCTTGCTGCTTTTCTTTGTCTTACATTATAATAAAGTCATTCATTTCTTTAGTTTTGGACTGTCGGTCAGACAAAACATTTTTCGTTATTTTCTGATCTTTATAGACTCAACGGTTAATTGATTAACTGATGATAAACGGTCTGCAGATTCATCGATAATAAAAAAATTGTTAGTTGCAACTCTATATATTCAAGAAAAATACCAGGTTTTCAGGGCCTTCAAGGTACAGACAAACATACAACAAACTGATACCTGAGACTGGAATTATTCTGAACAAATGAAGCAGTTTTTCTTACTTCGAGCGCTCGCTGCACAGAGGACAGTGATTGCTTGCTGTATGGCTTTGTGGGCTTAACTTAGCTTTGATTCAAAGGACATGGTTGATTACTTTTATCACGTTAGTCTGCCTCTCATCCAGTCCCTCTGCCCTCCCTTTGTGCTGTACAACCAGGGTTTCAGGATATTATATTCGAATTTAAATACAGATCTTTATTTAATTTTTACTACTATGACTCATGTGGCAGAGTGACTGCACATAGGATGCGCTTTTATATCAGAGGTAGTTGCTAGAAATGTTTGGTCGAACTATCCTGAGTTATGTACAGTACGCTGTAGGTCAGGTGACGGGGACTGCCTCCAGTTTAATGAGGACTCACCACAGCATGCAGTCTGAAGCAGAAGGAGGGCCAGCAGGGGCTGCAGTCCACACACAGGCAGTACGCCCTGCATCCTGCTGCACCTGGAGACAGAGATGAAGAGAGAGGGAGGGAGTGTGAGTACACAAAGGAAACTGAAATCAACTCATTGCCCTTGTGAAGTTTTTCTAATACACACTGTACACTTAGATGAGTCACTGGTGGTAATTCCTTTTCGTGGGATATTTTTTTCCCTTTTTCTCAGATAGAGGGTTGTCATTTCATTCTTCACTTTAATTTACTGTTTCATAATGTGGGTGTGATGAAGTCCTCTGAAGCCCTTTCAGACTGTGATTAAGGGCTTTTAAGAGCTATACAAATAAACCTGACATGATGTGACCATTGTGTTTAATCTTTTTCAAGTACAAGAAAGAAATATGGTATTATCTTTTCACTTCACAATACTTCACAGACAACTATTGTCCCTAATGAAATATAAAGAGCTTCGTTTAACTATTGTCCTTACCAGTTTATTTCTATTCAGGTTCGCAGGGCAGTAAAACCTACTCCAGCATGCACAGGGGAGAAGGCAGAAGAAAAACCAAACTGACTGTGTTAGAATGGCAACTTTCCCAGGCTGTTTTATAGACGCAGATGCTCTCTTTATACTCATGCTCTCCAAAACCACCTGGCTTGAAATCTATGCTAACATAGAGCCAATAGTGCTAAACGCTGAGCCACCAACCTCAAAGTTATCCAAGTGATGAAATAAGTTTAAATAACCTTGAAGTGCTGTCATTGTAAGGATTCAGGTGCTGCCAACAATATAGGAGATGAAATCTACAGCTTGTTTATCTTCTAAATAAAAGTGTTTTTGTTGATATGTGATGGGGGATTAACAGAGAATACTAACTCTGGTGTGTGCAGAAAAACAACACTGCACAACAGGAAGAGATACTGTTGCAGTTCAGCAACACGAACAGCCAGATAACAGCACTCGAGCCAAATCTAACATGATGGACCTCCGGGTTCCCTTGTTGCACGCGGCATGCTGAAAACCCAGCCGAGCAGAAAAATATCAAAGCAACATCAATGCAGTCACATTAAGCACTAAGAGCCAGGTTGGCTTTAGCCATCTACTGTATGGTATGTCCGGATAGGTTTATTTAGATTCTTTTTTCGTTGTAATTGGGGAATTTTGTTGTAGTTTTGCACATACTGACTTCACTTAAATTTTTCAGGGGAAGTGATGTGAAAAAATACACCCTGAAGTGACTATCTCAGTGTATATTGTGAGACTGAAATGTTTTCCTCGACAAAATGTCTTCACAACCTTTCAGTTTTATCTGTAGCTGTGCTTCCAGCAGCCCAGAGCAAGAAAGGAAACAAGAAATGGAAACAAGGTTGAATTCATTTCCTAACACTTGCGCGTGTGCACTAAATCTGTGCATTTATTTTTGTATATTTGACTATTATCCACACTAATATGTGTGTGTGTCACAAGAGCCTGAGGACAGAGACCAAATGAGGTAGGTCGGCCCCTGCTGTGGGCCCTTAGAACCCCCGAGTGAAAATCATGAATGTGGCATCTCTGGAGACGTGGCGGGCTGAGCGGGGCCTGAGGGCAGGTGAGTAGTTTGAGGGGGAGGAAGAGGATTTGGCGGCTGGTAGTGGAGATGCTGGACAAAGATAGCCAGTGTCAGTTACAGCAGCGCTGGTCACTCTGAGTCAATCTCAAAAGGTGCAGCCAAGGACAAAAATACTGACCTCATACCAAATACCTCTGCTGAGCCACAGCGGAAAGGAAGCTGATTAAAAGGTCTCTGTGTGTTTGGTGTAGATTCACAGATAAAAACCACATAAATTCACATATCATTTAAAAATTTTCTGATTTTAAAATCAGCTATTTTACAGGTGGTAAATGACCCTTTAAGGGTGACCATACTGTCTGTAATTAAATAACTGCAGTCTTCACTCTGCAAAGGAGCAATTTTGGCCAAACTGGTGTCAACTGAACTGTTTTACCTATCTTCTCACAAGTAATTGAAGGCTGCCAACTGCCACTTAACTCTAACATTATTTTGACAAATGCTAATGAAGACATTCCTCAAGAAAAAAAAGAAAAAAAAAAACATAGTAAAAGTCTTCAAAATGATTTTCATGGTACCACAATCAAAGTCTATATTCGGGATATTTTGCTCATTTACCAAAAATACTTAATTTGTAAAAACCTTGTAGCTGAAGCATTTTTAATGTGCTGCTTGTGGTTGGTCACAAAAAGGGAATAAACATGACTATTTGACAACAGAACTGGGCCTCTGACAAATTATTCACACAGTCAAATTCAACAGGGACAGCCCTATTTAATTAGGAGATGCAGAACAGACTTGATATCACACTAGAAAGTAAAATCTGGTTTATTAAAAATGAAGCTAAATGACAGCTTGGGCGTTGTATTGCAACTTTCATAAATTACCAATTAAAATTGTGCAGACAAAAAGTCTACTGGACTGCTGCTTTGGCTTTTTCTTATTATACAGTCTTCAGCCTCACCAGCATGAAAAGCTTCTTTAAGTGAAATACTGAGTCACAGTTTGATTTTGTGTTCGAATCTGCATTTTCTTCCCTTTCACAGTTTTATAACTGGTTCATAACCCTTCTCCTCTTTTTTAGTCTTCAGTTCATCAATAGCAGGTACAATAGCAGGTACTCATGTGCTCTCAGGGTCAGAGCTATGTTTACTGTGAACATGCTATTATGTACTCCCTTTATACATTCTCCACCCATCATCTCTCTAGCACTTAATCTGCATCTCTTTTCTTTCCCCACTGAGTGCTTTCTCTTGCCTCCTCTTCCATTTTACATTAAGGCATTTTCTGTAGCTCGCACAAATACACAGAATTAAAAGTTCAACAGTTGAATTACCCTTTCTTCCTTTTTTTTTTCAGTGCCTCTTCAGAAGCACACCAGAGGTTCATTTTAAGGCTTTGACCTCTGTGTTGTCAGTTCTGTGCCCTTCATTTCCTTTGAGATGCAGTGTTATCTCTTCACAGTATCTCCACAATAGGACTCCAGCAGTTACAAGAATTCTAGGACAAAGTTTCATTAGTGTGTGTTTGTGTGTGTGTGTGTGTGTGTGTGTGTGTGTGTGTGTTTGTGTGTGTTTGTGTGTGTGTGTGTGCGTGCATGTGTGTGTGTGTGTGTGTGTGTGTGTGTATGTGTGTGCGTGTGTATCCGTGCATGAGTCTTGTATATACGCTCAAGCAGGCATGGGATGGACAACATGCTGTGAGTGTCCTCCCTGACATTACACACCCACATACTATAGTCTAAATTCAGCAGCAGGCAACATCCACAGTTTGCAGGATGTTTGAAAATGCAGGATGGATTTTTGAAATTTAAGACCCAATTACTAAGAATTTTGAGGGCTAAATTAACCACTGTTATCAGTATAAAATGCATATGTGCGGAGCGAAAACTTCACAGACACAGCAGCAGACACTACAGTGTCGGGGATTAGCAACCTATCAACTGTCATAGGCTGTGTTTGGAACCCCCCTACTAACACACCACTCATAATAAGTATGACATCAAAATGAGTCTGTAGTGTGTTTCAACTGCATAGAATGTGGATCTTGTGTACGTGAGAAATGCCCAGATGTAATCTAGATTAGCAAGAATTTTCGGAGTATGCGCCGTGAGTTTACTTGACATACTCAACTGCCCCCATTGCGTCTCTTCAGACTGCACAATGGCAGAGTGCGAGGCAGACAGTCCTGCCACCAGCCAGCAACAGATACAAAGCGTACAAATGTGAGTAACCAAACTGTAATATTGTAATGTTGACTTGTATGTGGTCAAATAATATTCGAATGACACAAAGCGCTGCTCTGTACGTTGAGGCACAGTAAACACGGGCAGCAGCTCTCCCGAATCTCTGAAAACTTTGCAGTAGATTTACAAACAGGCGTTAGTTATAAACTGACCACACATTGGAAAGCTTAAAAAAAAAAAAAAAAATCAAACTGACATAATAGCAGCCCTATCAGCAAAAAATTACAGCTTTTAGCCTGCTTTAAAATCCCTGCCAGAAATCCCTGTCACTGCATTCTGGGAAACTGGCTGTATACTTCAGGATGAACAGTCAGCTGGGCAATGGCATATTTAATCGTTAATTTATTTAGTAGTATGCAGTACATACTCACTGAATATGTAGTCGGCAGTATGTTAGTAGGCGGCTCTGAACAGAGCCATAGACTTCAAGCCTTTAGTGCTGTTTCATAAACTAACTCCTCCACACCTAAGCTGAGGGATCTCCCACTGAAAGTCAGTATGAGCACTCCTGCTGCGTGTAATACCAGCTGGAAAGATCCAACCAGATCTCAACATGTCAGACAAGTGCACTGTTCCCTATCCAGCCTGTCACAGATACTGTAGATATAGCCGATATACCAGGACACAGTGAGCTAGATGGTAACAGGCAGACAGGCAGACAAAAAAGACAGAGAAGAAAAACCCAGAGCCAAGCTGTCGCACTTTGTTTTCTGTCCCAGTAAAAGACCTTTACGGGGCAACCTCAGCCTTTCATGGAGAAGTCTGCTGCAACCCATCTGTCGTTCCATCTTAATCTCACCTTCTACCTTATTCTGCCAATCTGTATTTGGATAAATTTAGCTGCCAATCTATGTCTGCCACAATCTGTATCCATGACTCGCAATTTTTTCTGCGTTTGTTCTCCCTTTTCCTTTCTTTTCTTTGCCTTTCTCAAATTATTCTGTCACTCTTTCCTCACTGTGGTACTTTATTAAGAGGGCTCATTAATCACTCAGGCTGCCTGTCTGTCACTCCATTGCTGCACACTGCTGTTGTTCCTGCAGCACACATGCACACATGCATACACACAATAGTACTGGTTTCACAGGGGGAGTTAGTCCCATCAATGTGTGTGTTTAAGTCCCTTAGAGTGAAAAATGAGGCTACCATTCGAGTGACAAAAGACTGTTTTCCTTCCAAGAGGATATTACTGAGGTTTTAGCAACCTGTCACACTGTGTCATACATAAATGGCTTTAGTGCTTCACATTTTCTGCACAAACAGGGCTGGTTCTGTTTGTTCCTCTCTTACAGCATGCAGCATCCTCAGGGTGGTTTCTTTTGTTGCTAAGGAGTTACAGTTTAAAAGCACCTAAATGAAAAACATGGCTGAGTGGGCGGCTATATTCCAGCTGGAACAGCAGGACACCTCAGTTCTCCCTTCCCCAAAAAAAGCTGTGGGCCAGAACAGAACACACTGTGCAGAAGCTAATTCAGATGAGTCACTGATAACTCACTGAACTGCTCAATTACCATCCATAAAGAGAGAGGGAGGAAGAGGAGCGAGAGATGAGAGACAGACATGGCAAAGACAGAGGTGGCGAGAGGAAGAAAGAGGAAGGGAAACAGGTGGTGGGATGTTCAGAGAAAGACATTCAAAGAAAGAGGAAGTGGGAGAGGGGGATGAGTTGATGGGGGGTGAGGAGGGATGGGAATCTAACGCAGCCATAAATTTCCCTTGATGCCGGTCGCTGTATGTGCACGCTTGGAAGGGAATGGGAGCTGGTAGACCAGTGTGAGGGAAAATGGCAGTGCTCCCAAAAAATAAGAAATTGCCATCCGATTCAGAGCCCACCATATGGGCTTAGACACATAGCGCAAGCCAGAGACAGTTTCATTCCATCTCACACACACACACACACACACACACACACACACGTATGCACGCACACACAAAGTGCACGCTCAGCCAATTACATTTTCCTTACTGCCGGAGAGGCTGAAAAAGACGCAGGTTATGAGGGAGGAGAACTTGCAACAGCTCTGTATTATAATGAA
Organism: Seriola lalandi dorsalis; assembly: GCF_002814215.2. NCBI lineage: Eukaryota > Metazoa > Chordata > Actinopteri > Carangiformes > Carangidae > Seriola > Seriola lalandi. The sequence goes on from NW_019524777.1 coordinate 70,692, forward strand.
GTCTGCAATATTATGAACATCGCATATGCAATGTACAAAATACCTATGGGAATGCAAATGTACCTGTTGGCTTGGAGTGTGAATGGAGTGTGAACGGCATGGACAGATGCTTGTGTGAGTGACACACACTCAGACACACATATGAATGCGTGCACATGATATAAACTCATTAGTGCATACATCTGTGCATACAGCTCAACTCAAGACACACTTGAATGCTCTTTGTAAAGGGGTTGTACTCATTAACAGCATTTTCATTTCATAGCAGTTTTGGTTCTATTCTATTGTAATGGTGCCAATTATTTTCTTATTGTTCACTTTTTCTTTGTTAAACTGCAATTGATGCATTTCATTTTATGTAAAGTGCTCTGTCATTGTTATTTTGAAAGGTGATACACAAATACAGATTACTATGAATATGCTCTGCTGTACATGAATGAGGAGCTCCTCATGCTCAAATGAAAAGCTGCAGTTAATCAGGAGTTGGCCAAAGAGGGACGTAGGGATGAAAGGAAGGATGGGACTGTGCTTGTTCCAGTCTTATCACTATGGAGCTGAAAAGTGCTGTCAACTACAGTTAAGTGTTTTACTGCACAGCGTGCACATACCCGAACACACACATAGTGCAGTAGGTGTTTTTATTAAGTGCTTGAGGTAAGACTTGATGTGTCTATTCATTTGCTTTTCAATTTTAAATAAGCATGATGGTTCAGAAGTCAAAGGAGAGATAAAACGAGAGAGAGAGGCTGTGTACCACACAACACTGACCAGGTTCTACCACACAAAGCTGGGGTGACATTGCTGAGCACCCTGATGGTGCAGAGTGGGAATAAGCTCCAGGGCTGCCCAGAACTATATAGAAACCTATTACTTACAGCTGAAAGCCACCCAGGTCTCCATTACTCATACGATGCAGCTACCCACCAGCATACAGCCAACAAAGGCAGGCACCCTGTTAAGGAGCCGGCGAGAAGTGGAATATCACCCATTTGTTTCATTAAAAACATATTACCTCGCTCTCTGTGGCCAGAAAAGGCGAGCTCATCCAGCACATGTGAATGAAAAGGAGCAAGAGTGAGAAATGGAGAGCGAGAAAGAAAGAAAGGAAAAGATATGGAGAAAAAATAAGATGCAGTATTGAGAACAGAGAGGGGAAGGGGAAAGGTACAGGGATAGAGAGAGGGAGGGACGGAGAGAGAGATTCTCCTGAAAAATGAGGTGACAGAAAGCTTTTTACGTGCAGAAAGGGTGGCCAGGCAATTTTCAAATGTCTGAGGCTTCTCATTTGCTGGGCTGCAAAGCCACTTTATACAGTGGCAAATGTTAAACTTGTTCTGGGCACATCAAGGTCCCCTTCGCCGCCTGCTTGTCTTCGCCTGGAATATAAATGTGGCTTGAGACGAGGGTAGAGGGAAAGAATAGTTTTGACACTTTGTACACAAGGGTTTAAAACGCAGAGCGTTGAATACCGTCGGGATTCACGTGGACAAAGGACCGTCTTAGTGTACACATATGCTTATGTGGGTGTGGATGGAGGACAAATATGAATGCAGGATGCTTTTTGCTTCTTGTATGGTTTTGAATGGTCTATTTCTTTTATGATTTGTCAATAAATTGTAATAAAAAATAAGAAAGTCAAAAATGTCCAGGGTGACATCATCAGATTGCTCTTGTGTCAAGTTATGGAATTTACAATCATATAAAACAGAGAAACACAGAAAATCTTTTCAAACATTTTAAAAGCTGAAACCAGTGAATATTTGTGAACATTTTTGTTTAAAATGAACAACTTTGTTGACAATTAATTTTCTGTCAATTCTCTAATTAATAAATGAATTACGTCTTTCAAATTATCATTTAAATTATTATCTTTTAAATGGCCATTGTTTACTAAACCAAAACAAAGCGAAACACACAATGTGGGATTTGAATTATGATGCTGTAAAAAAAATCACATACACTGGAATAAAATGAAAGAAAACAGAGACTAACTAAATATTGGCCAGTCTCACTCATCTGTGTTAAAGTTGGACTGATAGCTGGGCGTGACAGTTGTAAGATATATTGCTTCTTTCTGTGTCATGGTTGTTTCTTTATCAATAGCTTTCACACATACTGTAGCAAGCACACACACACACACACACACACACACACACACACACAGTCTTCACTATATACTTTGTATACAGCTGTATGTGGTCGTGGTGAAAGGATTTTATCAGTTTATCGCAGCAGGTCTGGGAGCGGGACATATTTCACTGGGACGGCTGCCAGGGTTTTTCCTCCCTGCTCCTCTCTCACTCTCTTATTCTCTCTTCTCTACATTGTATCTTTCCTCTGTCGCTCCACTCCAGCCAGTACGTCTCTGTATTTCCATTCTCTCTCTCACTTTGCTTCAATATCTCTCTCTCTCTCTTTGTCTGTCGGCAGGATCCAGGGACATATGGCATTCACTAAATCCTCACTGTTGACTGCAGGCTGTAAAGTTAATCAAAGTCAGTGGTGCAGGGACACTGAATCATACTGGGGCAAAGGCCTGGGAGTCGGTCAGTGAACCCGCACTATCTATTGAAGTTTTTATTGGACTTTATTATTTGTAACCCACAGAAGACAATCCACAAATGTGTACCATGATCCACAAATATCCCACTATCCACAAACTTCTTCTTTTTTGTTTGTGTTGTGTCATATCCACAAAAATACACATTTGAAAATACACATTTCAATTTCTTTTTTTTACACAAAAATATACGTGAAGTGATATTTACAAGTTTGTGAATCCATTTGTACCCGTGAAACAGGCTTTGCATAATCGTGATTTGCTTACAGCCGGTTTATGGGCCTGGTGACATTTGTGACTTCCATTCTGTTGAGGAGAAAATATGCATCTCTTGTGCATTAAACTGTGATCGAGTGAGCCACCTCTTTTGAACCCATGGTCTAGTTGTCTTGCAAATCGCTCTTTATTTTTATGGATATGACTTTACACAACATTAATAAAAAATAAAAAAATAAACCCATGTTTGCGGATAGTGAATCTGTAAACAAATAAGAGGTTAGTCATGTTGTCCAACAGGGTCGTGCATTAGCACAGCAATCTGGTATCATGATACAGCGGTTATGATTCACTTCAATTCAGTATGCAGAGACTCATGCCATTTAGAGGGGTAGAATATAACCAGTGTTATTTCCTGTAGAGACATTTACAGAATGCCTCACATGCAGACTTGTCAGTAGATGCTACTTTTGTTCCCATAATGCCTCACATGCAGGCCATACCAATTAGATGCATACACAGAGAAGCCTCTAGTCCCCACTGCCCCACCTCTGTTACTGCAGCGCATGCAGCTCAAACAGTTGTGTGGCCAAAAATGAATTCATTTGAAAAGCGTGAAATAAGGTGTTCTACTGTAAAATTTTTAATTTACCTAAGTTGAAACTGATGGATTTTATCTACCTGGGCAGGTAGAGTGGATATTGAAATATTTTTGAATCATGATACTGCACCAGATCCCCCCCATCACAATAAACACAGCGGCAGCTTATAGATCAGCTGGATTGTATTATGTCTAATGTCATGAGCTGTTTTGAGCTTGGAACTTTACCTGCAGCCGTGTAGGTATGTAGATTTTTTTGTGGAGTACAGAAAAGAGTGACAAGTAAATACTATGGTTTATTTTCTTGTAGTGGAATTGCGTCATGATGATAGCCTTAATAAGATAAAAAAATTGGATCTTGAAAATACAGACTGGAATTATATTTTTATCCCTGAACACGCGCAAGGTGATTCATGATGGACCCATAAACCCTGACAAGAAGGGTAACATCTATGACAACCATTTCTGCTGTGCATGTCAAGTCACAAAGCCATCTAATAAGAATATACTATGCATGAGCTAAAAACAGCGAATACTCCATCCTCTTCCTGCCACATTCCCTCCCCCTCCTTATTCCTCCACCTCCCTTGTCATGCCATCCAGCCACACAGAGAGACCAGACTAATTAACAGAGGGATGAGGCTGCCTGTCGTTTAGGGAACTCATCTAATCTTCTCCTGTATTTTCCCAAGGAAGTTGAGAAGCAGCCTGGCAGCGGAGGGAGGAAGGAGGGGGTGAGGGGTCAATGGGGGAGAGATGGATTGTATGAGGAAAATTAGAGAAATATACATTCAGAGATACCCCTATATGACACCAAGTTAGTGTGTGAGTGTGTGTCTTTTTCCTCTTCTGTCCAATATCTAAGCTTTTCAAGCTACAACATCCATCCAATCCACTTGTATATTGTTCTTTAGATCATCTCATAAACAGAATACACTCTGGGACACATGAGTCTGTGGCCTCTATATCATTAATAAACACTTGCAAACAGACAAGAGTGCAGTGGCGGGGGAATCTGCTGCTTTGATGGACAGTTAAATCAGTCTGCATCTCATCACTATCACAGCGTCACTGGATGCCAGATACAGATATCCATCTGAGGCACCACAGAGCACATACACATGAATGTGCTGCACAGACAACCAAATCATCAAATCACCAGCATGCACACAGACAGATGGTGTATTTGTGTCATGTTCACACTGGCAGGATCTATGTGTATGTGCTAAGTCTCATCCAGGGCTCCAGCCACCTGAGATGGAGCCTCTGCACCAGTGACGACTCAGACAGACTGGACTGTGCACTGTTACCTTCAGTCTAACAGCTGCTGGCTGACTGACAGCTAACGGCTAAACACACTGGCTCCAAGGTAGACATTTTGTGGTTAAAAAAAAACATGCATGTGTGTTAACTTCAAATAAAGGCAGTAAAGACAGAGTGTACAGCCATGCTAGGAACCCTGTGAGGCTTCACTTAAGTACAGCAGTGCTTTGGGCTTAATGCTAATGTCGGTAATGACAAAGCTAACATTGTGATGTTTTGCAGGTATTACGTTTACCATGCTCACCATCTTAATTTAGTATACTGGCAAGCTAGTTTTTGCTAATTATCATTAATCACTAAGTACAGTTGAGACTGAATGTCATTCATTTTGCAGGTACCATAAACAAAATAATTACATTTTAACCCAGGTTAACCTGCGTTATTATGTTTCATCATTCATTCATTCCTATGAAAGTTTCTCACTTGACACATACACTGAAAAGTGTCCACCATGTTTCCACGCTTCTATGGTTTTGGCCCCATAGAGTGAACGCATTAGATGCATGTCGGAGACTTCTACTGGCCAAGCCAAGCCAAGCCAAGCCAAGCCAAGTCAAGTCAAGCCAAGCCAAGCCAAGCCTCCTGTTGGCTATTCTAGCTTTTCTCAACTTTCCAAATGTTGTTGGACCAAATGAATCAAATTCTGATGGAAAATTTTTTTCCCAGTTCTACAGCTACTTCATTTACACTGATCGTGTATGACAAAAATGCTTTTTGGGTCAGTGTGCATCATTTGATGAGTGTGGAAGTTGCAGTAACTGATTTGGCCATGACATTAAATGGGTTCAAAGCCTAGCACTATACTACATTCCTGGGGGCTTGATCTGAACTGAGGCATTTCAATTTTAACCACAAACCTGAAGCCAATCTTATGTTTGCACTGAGGAAGTCAGAGGTTCAAAGTTAGAGGGACTCATCATCTGGGGACCATGACTGTACAAAAATTCACGGACCAAAGTCGGGGACTGACCAATCAGCATGGCCATCCATAGAGCTACATCGTTAAAACAATTATGTGTGAAATTCAAACATTAAAAGTGAAAAGAGTAAACTGCAGAGGCATTAAAAAATGTAAGAATGTGTGTTTAAGAATACACCCACCACCTCTGAAAAATTAATAAGTGTCTGTGACTGCTGAATGAAAATACTCCACTAGCTACAGTATTCTTCTAATTTAAACTTTTCTTTATGCTTTATAAAACAGTTTCTTAATAATGTAGGTTTGAAACAACTGAGAAGTGTGATTAATTGAACTCTAAATAGGTAATATAAACGCTTGACAAATGTTAAAAGTTTCACTCCAATTTTCATTCATAATTTATCTAGAATGATTATATCGACAGTAGAACTGCATAATTCTACACCTCTGTTTTAAAGTCTATAATCTCTACTACACTATTCATATTGGCTTGATCCCATTATACATGGAATAAATGAGCGACTCGCAGATAGCATGTGCGCTGAGTTGTGACTGAGGGATTTTTGCAGTGGAAAGGCGGAGTGAAGGTAATCTTAGTCTGTAAATGGAACAAAGGAGGAGCGTAGAGTAAGAGGACTGAGTTCCTGACAGACTGAAAAGAGAGGAAAATGACACTGAGATTAGTGATTAGACATTCACAATAGTTCAGCGCTGATAAAATCTACCAGATTGTAGGTATAGGAGAATGACATGAAGTTCGAATAGAGAAAATGGCCAGAAAAAAAGATTTTAAAAACTGGTGAGAGACAGAGACAAGATGAGGAGTGTCAAAGTACACTGAAAAAAATGGAATTGAAACTAAGGGTGGATCATACCACAATATTTAAATTTATTCATTGACTTATTTATTTTTTGTTTTTTCACACAGACTATATTATATAATGTTATTGAAAATAAAAATGGATACTCTACTCAAAATTGGCAATGTAAGAGAACATATCTTAAGAAAGAAAAATGATTTTAAAAAAACCCTGAAGTGTTTATTGGCTCAAAATAGGAATGAAAATGAGTTTCAGACCTGGCCTACATGTGTTTTGGGAGGAGTAACCTGCCCCATAATGTAGGTTAATTAGTAAATGTAGTGTGATTCATTCTAAAAGTTAGTAGTAACAGCCATGCTGTTGTTTTAGCTGTGAGTGATCTGTTTTGCTAAACAACCTGGATCTGAGCAAGGTTATTCACATTTACTGTTGTTCAAAGTTTTTTCACCTCTGAACTAAAGGTGCCACATCATTTGTGATCTTATAAATCACAAATTTAACAAACTGGGAAGTAAATGATACTTAAAAGAATTTAGATATTTGAAGAAACCTAAAGCTGACATAACGTTTTACATCTTAACCCACATGAAGTATGTAACTATAAATGACTGCACACAACATGAGGAGACCAAATCCTGGTCTCTAGATTACACAATTTGAAAAACTTTAAAGTTCAAACAGAGTTGAAAACTAGTATTAACTGTCCTGCACACCCTATTATGATTTATACAGAAACTGCACAATGCGATTGTCAAACAAGAAATATGCAATTTCAAGTTGTATAATACACTGTATGCTGCAGTGCAAACATAATCAGTATTTCAGTTACAAATAAAATAAAGTATAAGGGCATTACTTCTTTTGCAATAACAAATTCCTGAACTAAACTGTTTGTACATCTTTCTTACTGGATATTAAAATTATAATGTTGGTGCCCATATGTGAAAAATGACAGAGTGCCAGAAGGAAGAGATCAAATAAATTGTCATCTGACTCACTGGATGTAGGCTGTGAGTGTAATTCTGCCATTGGGCGCCTATTCCAGACAGCATTCTTCTTCCTTTGCGCTTCCCCTGCCCGTTTTCAAAATCCCCTTTGCTATGGGAAACAACAACATCCTCCGAGCTAGCAACCTGAAAATGGCAAGTTTTCTTTACAGGGAATTAGCCATTTTAATGACAGTGCTCACCTCACGTGCAAATGTTCCACCAAAACACGTTTCCCTCTGACACTATTTTGCAGGGGAACTGTTGCCACATCCTGGGCTCAGCCCCGCCCTAAATGACTGTGATTGGTTTAAAGAAATGCAAACCAGCCTATAGCAGAATGATGTTGGGTGCAGCCAGACGATTCTCCAGTGCTGACATACCACTGTAGAGATACCATAGGAGACAACGAATCTGAAGTTCTTAGAATAGAAACCTAACCATACATCATGCGTGCCAGTGAAACCTTGAAGCAATAAGGACAAAGTTCTGCCATCACACAGGTGGCTCCCAGTTGGTGCCTGTATTGAGTCGAATGAGCGTGTTGCCTGTACAAAACCTGTGGGTGTGACATAGTTCATCAGGTGTCGTGGAAAGTAGATCTCTCTCGTATGTGTGGTAAAACCAAAACATGTGTGAGTCTGTCAAGGTAATGACGTAATTGCAAAATCCACGTGATGGCAGAACATGACACCGGTGACTGTGACGAAACCAGTATACCGCCCACCCCTAATTGGAATGTGCAGCGGCCAGAGAAAAGAAAAGCTGATTTTGACAGGGGAGAGATGGAGACAGTGAGAGAAAAGAAACAGTGTGACAGAGAAAGACACTGTGCTTTGATAACCATGAGGAGAAATAAGAATCTAAGTGTGACAATGAAACAGGAAGAAATCAAACGCTCAAAGCAACCAAGAAAAGGAACGGCAGGGGAGGGGAAAGGGAGGGTGAATAGAAAGCAAGGGTGCTGATGGTGGCGGCAGCTTCTGTGTGCTCTGTATTTATTAAATAATCACTCTTAGAATAGCTAATGAGTCATGAAAGTCTGCAGATGTTTCCAGTCTCCTGTTAGGAGCAGCAAAACAGCAAGAGTGCTGTTAAAGTGTAAATAAGGAGGGTGTGAGAAACTGGCGAGAGAGCAGCCATGGGTGATGCAGAGAAGAAGAACGCATGCAGGGAGAGTTAACACAGCCTGGTGAAAAATAAGATAACAGGAGAGACTGAGGCAGTATGGAGTGAGAGAGGCTGGCAAGGCTTTGATGGGGCAGCCTGGCTATTTCAAGTTTTATTACTCAGTGTTGTGGTCCGGCCTCGGTCCGAGCATGATTCCCTGGTTTGATACAGAGACAGTCTGGGATTCCCTAGGTATATTGATTCTCAGGCACACTCATTTGAGAGAATCAGAATTGATGAGACCTGCCTAAGGCCAAGGTTTATTTACTTATTTGTCTGGTGCCTGCTCTGGCCCTATCTGTCTGAGAATATGGGGCTACCTGCTGGGGCCCCAGCAGCTCGCTATGTCCAGGCGTGACAACTAATTTGAGGGCGTGTGTGTGTATGTGAGAGAGTGGGATTCAGAGCATTCACCAGGCCACCTGTACTGTGCTCACGCTCCATAAATCAAGACAAGGCGGCCAGCACAAATTGACATTTCACAGAGGGGCGTAGTTTCATTTGAGGTGCATTTGATTGTTAGTTTTAGGCTGTTTCTGCAGTGTCATTACGAGTCAGTCGGCCTTCTACCAGAGGGATCAATTTAAAACCAGATTTACTCCCTGCTACAAAGTTTACACTATAAATTACACCCTGTCATTATTTTAGTTCTTAATCGACAACGTAGATATCCAGAGGCTCCTCCTCACTTTGACACTGTATTATGAGTTAGAATAGTTGATCTTTAATGGAGGAGGCTGACATTTTGGAAAATATGTTTGTTTGCTTTCTGGCAGAAGGTAGCACAGCATGAGAAGATAAATACCACTCTCACATTTTTAAGGTAAATATAAAGCTAGAGCAAGCAGCTGGTTAGCTTAGCTTAGCATAAAAACTTGGAAAACCGCTAGCCTGTCTTGGTCCAACAGTGACAAAAATTGGTGTACCAGCACCTCTAAGGATACCAAATTATCACGTTATATCTCATTAATTTATTCTGTACAATTTGGCGTTGTACAGGGGTTTAAATGGTAGATGATTTCTCGGTTGGGAACTGTACAGATTGGACTGATAATATGCTAATTAGTGTGTTTTAGAAGTGCTGGTAGTTGGATTTTGTTTTTGTTGGACAGAGCTAGCTGTTTCCCCCCCATTTCCAGACTTTAAGCTAAGCTAAGCTAATCAGCTGCTGGCTGTAGCTTTATATTTACCTTACAAATGTGAGAGTGGTATTTATATTCTCATACTGTGTAACTCTCGACCAGAAAGCAAAACAAACATGGTTCCCAGTTGTAAAGAGTAAATATTTTAACACATAATAAAGAAGTTATTTAACAATATTTAACAGTTGGACTATCCCTTTAAGCTGGTGCCTTTATCTGGTGGAACGCTCAGAAAGCGTAGCCCACATTCAGAGTAAACAAGTATTTCTAAGTATTATATACCTTTATAAAGGTTTTCCCTCAATGAAATTCCTCATATCTCACAGCCAGACTGTGTTTCCCAGTGACTTGTTATCTCCGTCTCAGCCCTTCCAAACCCCCCCACCCCCC
>NW_019524777.1:80839-84679 GCF_002814215.2 Seriola lalandi dorsalis
CCCCTCCCCTCCCCTCGTCGCCGCCCCAATCTTGTAAGCTACACAGACTTCCTGATAATTGGATTTCAACAGACAGTTCAAACAGTGGCATAAAATAATTAGTAGCAAAACTCAGAAGCAATCTCAGGCATGGCCATCATCTCTCTGGCCAGGCATGTCAGGAAAATGCATGATATCAGCCTTTCACAGTTTGAAGCCTTTCGTGCCCCAAGCTTGTGCGCACGGCCGTGACGGATGTCTGACGTGATCGGGCATTCTCCAGTTCAGATGAATGAGTTGGTACATACGTGTTCATACATGTGCGTTCAAGTTACTGTGCAGCCATGTGCATTCGATTTCTGTTTGCTGTCTGATGTGGACCAATATGTGTGCCTGTGTGTGTGTGTGTGTGTGTGTGTGTGCGTGTGTGTGCGTGCGCGTGTGTGCGTGCGTGCGTACTTCGGAAGTGATGAGAAGCCCCTTTGAGTGTGAACCAGATGTAGCAGAGCATCGATGCACCCCCCCCTTCCCCCATCCCTCGAGACAGGAACAAAGAGGCCAGACTACATCAGGCAGGCCTTTGATCAGCTCAGCTCTATCGTGTTCCTATCAGTAATTGACAGCCCTCGGATCCTGCATGCTTCCTCTGCAACATGCACATATGAAAAGTCTTAATGTCCTCTGATATATCATACGGTCTTTGTATTTTACACAACAGGCGGTTGCTCGCAGTATGTCCTTGTGGCTGCCCTTGTAGAAATCTGTAAAGGTTTCCCAGTATACTTGTAATCTGTGTTATTCTCCATTTTGCATGTGGCACATTGAGAGTTTGGGAACTACATGAGCCTGTGAGTGCCCTGTGAGTGGCCTTATCACCTCATTTAATGTAATGAAACAGATTAGTACCTGCAGACTAACACTTGACCAGGGAAAATTAGAGCCAGCCATAAAGTGCTTATTCATCTCTGCTGAATCCACCTTCAGAAGAAAAGTCAAGAAAAGAATTAAAGCGCTCCAGCCTGAATATAAAGTAATAAAGTGATTTAGTTTCTACTTCTGCTTTATTGGAAGCAAATTAACCTGCTTTACAGTGGAGAACAGTGTTACCAGCCTATAAATTTGATCACATTTATTATATTTCACCCCGCTCAAGAGAAGAAGATGAGGAGATGGGGGACTTTAAAATTTTTACTCTGTGAGTTGACTTAATGATTTCAGCATCGCAGAGCCAAAGCAGTTCACTCAGAAATGCTGTTTTTTGCGTGTTTTCCCACTAACATGTCACACTATATGAATACACATACACACCCACAGGTCCCACAGAGAAGTGCGCAGCTGTTGAGTTTCTAATATAAACCAAACTAATAAAACAAAGAATCCTCACTGTTTTAATTGTGCATTACAGTCACCCATTTTTAATACAGCTTTGTGACAAGCTGCCATTTATGTTAAAATGTAACTTGTTCTTCTAATCTTGTTGGATAATAGCTTAATCATTGTTATTGTTGTTCCACAGCATTTGTGCTGGAGTGCAGAGCTATTAGCCCATCATATATCAAGCCCTCAGTGTCACGTGTAATGGCTAAGTGTTTTGAACCAACTAGCTCACGGCGGCATGAATCTTCCTGAAGGCTGGTGATAATTCATGACAGTGGCAGCACAGAACTGCCACCTTCAACCACACTGCAGGTAAATCCTGGTTCCACAACAAAGACGATGGAAGCGAAGTGCCCTTTAATTCCCTTTTGCCAGGAATTAATCAGCCCCATTTCTAATTTCTCACCCGGCCGATGTTAATGCCTTTCCCGTGTGATACTCTAAATAAGAGATTAGAAGCCACAAGAGCACGCATATACAAACACGCGCACCATTGAACTGATGACAAACGACGACGCAACGGCTCATTTGAATATCAGAGAGAAAGAGTGTTGGCGTGCCAGAGCAACCTCCTCCAGCCTGTGCAGTAATTGCTAAGCACTAGAACACAAGAGGAGACATGGGGTTTGTGAAGGATCACAGAGAGCACATTTGAAGATGAGGAAATCAGGTGAGGGAGCTGAGGAGGCTTTGTGACAGAAAGGAAGGAGAGAGAAAAGGAGTAGAAAACAGAAGAAGACAAGGCTATGTAGACTAAAGATGGAGGAGTAGAAGAAGAAAAGATTTAAAAAGTTGATGATTTAGAAGGAGAGGCAGCATGTAAAGTTAAACCACCTTCATCCGGCTGACCTGATAGGACAGAGATGCGGGGCAGTTTGGTCTGACCCTCTGTTACGTGTACGCAACAGCTTTAGCCGAAGAGCCTAGGAGCAGCCGATTTCTCTGGATTGACGCCCTACTGCTTGGATGTTTATAAACCTGCCTGGTCATCTCCCCCCTTCTCTATCTGCTTTTCTTCATCTAAATATCTTCTGACGCATTATCCTCAAATGTTCTTTATTTTGTTTTATTTTGAAATATATGAGCCATAATGACACATTTGACCATTACAAAACCATTCATAGGAATGTTCTCTGAATTGCCACCTCTATGGTTAAGTTTAGGTTAAGGTGCAGCAACTGCATCTGCCTGGTTAAGGTTAGGTTATGGTTAAAACAAGACTAACAGTCCATGGGAGCAGCTCTGTGAGACGTTCTTACACACACACACACACACACACACTTACACACACATCAGCAATTGTTTGGTTATAAACCAAAGTCCTGGACAAACTGAAGTTCTGACCTGACCTGCACTAGATAATGAAGAAAAGGATCACCAAAGTAATTATGATTCATCCTATAGGGAACACAAATGTCTGCATCAAACTCCATGGAAATCCATCCAGCATTACACTTATTGGAAACAGGATGTATTTTTTATTAACGGCACTTTGTGTATTTCAACAGTTGCATTACCTTCGAGTCTGAAATTTTATCTCTTAAATCTGGCTTCTATGTGGTTCTTCTAGTTTTTGCTGTTCCTTCTTTTTACCTTGATTATTTCTTTCATCCACATTTTTCCTCTCCATCTTTCTTTCCTCTCTCACTCTCCATCCAATTTCCTGCCGTTCCTCCCTCTCTGTGGGAGCACTGATGAGTGTCTTGGCAGAAGTAGACCCAATCGAAGGTCTCACTCCAGGGGCCTGTCAGAATTTCCCTCAATGGCCCCACACACAAACATACACACACACACACACACACACACACACACACACACACACACACACACACACAATCCCATACCTCCGTACTACAGTCAGAATGAGCGGCATGATGAACTAATACTGCATTATTACAGTATCATTACTCATTTCATGAGCATAATTTCATTTGTTTCATTGTTAGTTTTATGTACTGCTTAAATCGTCACAGTCAATACTTTCCTACGCCCTATCTCTCTCTTTCTCTCTCTTCCACTCTTTCCCTCTCTTTTCTCTTTGTGACTCTCTCAGAGACCCTGCAGGTGTCAGCTCTCGGTTCCAACTCAACACTTAATGACTAAATTGGAGCAATTAATTACCCTGATCGGTGATGTTAACCTCCACCTCTTCCACCTGGACTCTTGGCGGTGCAAACAAACCGGCCAATTCATACAGTAGCTTTGTACCCGGCTTGCTATTTTGTCCTCAACACTACAGCAGTCGTCAAAGCACTGCTTCTCCAGACTTCATGAGAAACACTGTGAACCACCCAAATGGAAAGAGTGAGTAAATAAAGAGAGGGATTTCAGATTTGGGTCTGGTATTGAGATGGAGATAAAATGATGAAATATGATTGCCTGATTGCAAAACACTTGGTCAACCTTGAATTTTATAGGCTACAATAACCCCTCTCCTCTCCCCTCCTCTCCTCTCCTCTCCTCTCCTCTCCCCTCCTCTCCTCT
>NW_019524777.1:84726-99485 GCF_002814215.2 Seriola lalandi dorsalis
CTCTCCTCTCCCCTCCTCTCCTCTCCTCTCCTCTCCTCCCCTCCCCTCTCCTCTCCTCTCTCCCCTGACCTCTCTCCTGGCTCATTTCCCTTCATGTCTCATGCACCTGCAGCAGTTTGTCAGGCATCTTTGGCTAATTACACATTTCATCTCAACCACACACAGCCACAGGCTCTCAGCTGTCCTCGTGCGTTACCACTGCAGTGGGACTTTACAGTCATGATTTGCAATTCTGACAGAGGAGTCATGCATCGAGTAATCGGTCCCACTACAACAACTAAGGAAAATTACAGACATGGTCTGTAATTACCTCCAGGAAAAAAAAAACTGCTTTTTATATTTCACAAGCAAGGATGGGTTAAACATTGGGGTAATATTTGTGAATATGTGTTTATTGGCGCAACCTGCCCTCTCTCTCTCTGTCTCTCTCTCTCCTTGAGCTCATATCTGGTAACCTGCCGTCGCCCATCAAGCCGTGATGGATGTTGTCCTGTCAGTGCAGCCAACTGTTCAAGCAATGGCTGCCTCTCATCCCTCCATTCCCTACCTTTCCCCAGATGCAGTGCTGCGAGCCCAGGGACACATTTGATCTTAATAGCTGCTTCACACATGTTCAATTAATTCCAAAAAAAAAAAAAATGAAGATTTTTAGCTCAATTCGTTGACAGACTACCTAGAAATGACTAAATGCAGCTGATGAAACCTCTGGGGTGAACAGCAAAATCTGCCTTTGAATATGTATTTCTACAAATTCATAAAAATGTTTTCTTTCCTCTGTTCTCACTGTTCTGACTCACTGTTTGGTCAATGGTGGCGGGGAAATTGGTTGGAGGTAAAGAGGGAGGTAAAGCCCGAACGAGTGGAGAATGCATTGAGAGGAGGGGAGGGAGGGGCATATTTTCCAACCTGTGGCGTGGATAATGTGTCCTTGATAGCAGTTCAAGCTCAGCACTTTCTGCAGACTCTTCACACACAATAACTTGATGAGAAAGTGTCGGATCAGCTCACAACATATCATAACAGCATAACAGTTGACAGACAGAGAGACAGAGAATTTTGCCACAATGTCACAGTGTTCAAATGTTGAGACAGAAGTGGAAGTAAAGTGAAAGAAGTGCTTTGTCAACAGGAATGTGCGACACATTAAAGGAATAATTCTGGGATATGTGCTTTCTTGGCAAGAGTTAGATGAGAAAATGGATATCACTCTCATAAATGTCTATTAAATACTGTAAATTATCAAGCAGTTACTTCAGTGCCAGAGAGTAGGCCTTTCTATTAGACACAGGATTTTATTCCTAATTTTACCAGCTATCCAGTTAATGTAAACTCAAACTCCCCTAATCCTATCCTGTTAGGACAATTAATTCCAGTCCTCTCACTTTTCCGGTTGGTGAAGCTGAGAATAAGACTGGACACAGGGGGAAACAGCTAACCTGGCTCTGTCCAAAGGTAAAACAATTCACCGACCATCATCTCTAAAGATCACTAATTATATTTACCTTTGAATAGAGCCAGGCCTTTTCCCCATTTCCAGTCTTTATGCTAAGCTAACCAGCTGCTGGCTGTAGCTTCATATTTAACCAACAGAGAGCAGTATTGACCTTCTTCTCTTTTCGTAATTCTTAACAAGAAAGTTAATTTCCCAAAAAGTTATAAGTTAAATATTCATTTGAGCACATATGAGGTGAATTTGGAGGGCTGTCCTGGACTCTTTTGGGTTTCACTTGACTTCTCCCTAACTTCCTAAATACAACTTGCCGGGCAACATCTTTTTATCTTGCAGATTGTAATTTTAGAATATTAAAAGATAGTCCAGATATGAACGGGACGTTTTCTTCTTCAGAAATATGTTTCTCCTCATGCACTCTGACAGCTACAAGACCTGCTATCACTGGACAAGAGAATAAGGTACAATAACTCTATGTGCTATTGCTTGGGGCAAGAGGAAAACTGCTTCTCTGATGGTTGAAAAATGGTGGAAAAATTGGTTTAAAGTGCTGCGGTGCATTGTGTCCACAGAAGATCATACAGGTGATTGGCTTAACACACATGATATGGCATCATTGAAATTGAGATTTTTGAAAAAGGAAGGGCAGAGAGACAGATGGGGTTGAGAGGTATTGATATTTTCCTGACACGGTTGTTGCTTAATTCTTTTTTGTTTTACATATTGAGATATTTGTAGGAAATAAGAGCTTTTGTGTGAACTGTCTTGTTCATGTTATGTTAGAGACTCGTGCAAAATTACTCCCTCAGGGTGTAAAAGACACTCAAACAAAGAAACAAGAAGAGGCACACAGTTGCCATGTGTAATGATAAGCGCTCCTTGCATGCTCATTATTTACGTAGGAATTGTATAATTAATGACAACAAACATGAAAGCCCAGAATGCTCCGACAATGAGCCACAGTTGAAGCTAGCTGCAAACCAAGGCCAGATCCAGACCGAGAGAGATTTAAATGTTACCTGAGTGGGGAAAAAATAAAATCCAGTGAGGCCACAAAATGAGAAAAGCCAGGAAGGGCACTGAAGCATGAGCAGTCCGAAAAACTAACTGGGCTTTGTTATTTTCTACACTACAGGCTAATCAAAGCTGAGAGCCTGGCCACGAACGGCAAGAACGAATCCAAAGCCTTGGTGCTCAAGAAGTGTGCCATTTTATTTACTTATTTATTTTTCTTTCCAGACCCCTTCAGTTACGCTGTTGTTCCCGCGCCTCCTCTCTGAAGGAGGAGGCGTCGGCAAGGCTAATTTAACTCATCAAACAATGTTTACTGAGAGAGGAAAAACAAACACCTGATGCTAATTCAAAACGCACTTTCACGCAGAGGCTGAGCTGAGTGACAGGGAAGGGGGGGGGGTGGAGGCGGATGGGCCGGGAGGGAGCTTTGTTAAGTAAATTATCTGCCGGAAAGTTTAATTGAAAGAAACAGAAGAGGGAGGTGAATGTGGAGCGGTGGATACATGGATGAGTGGAGAAGTGGCGTAGCACGGAGAAGTAAAAGACTATAAAACAACTCTTTACGGAGGGAGACGAACTGACTGAGGATGTTGGAGATCATTCCTTTAAAAAGAAGGGATCCGAAATTCTTTAGACGCAGACTGACGCTGACCCACTGGCAAAATAGATTTCTCCCAAATCCAAATGTTTTTGTCGTTTTGTATCGTGTATTTGTTTTCCTTTCACCAACATCTGTGCGGTGCGAGTCCGACGGGAGACATTTATTGCATGTCGCCCACTGTCAGCTCTCTACTGTGTAAAGGCACACAATGGCAAAAAATACTGAAAGAAGAATGAAATTAGAGATGCATAAAGTCTGTCAATATTGTGGACTTATATGTAATCAGCATTTGTCTCAACCCCACACTTAATTACAACTCAAAAATCGAGAAAATCTGTGGATTACACTCTGTATCTGTAAAGACGAATTACATCGAACCCGGTGTGGATATTTGAAACTTCACATTGTGCATCCAATGCAATATCACACTTCCTTCTAAACTTCCTTACAATAAACACACAATGTATTCCACCTGGTCACTACTGCTTGTCAGACAGTGCTTCGTGGTTCTGGACCCTAAATTTCCTTCTATGAGCCATATTTGGAAGAACATACTGGTCCACAGCCATGCCAGTGGCTCTGTGAGGCAGTACTTAGGCACAGCATTGCTGAGATAAATGCTAATATCAGCATGGCAACATGATCATAGGCCCTGTTCAGACCTGGCATTACCATGTGTCCTCACATGCGTCTCGAATGAGCGCGACGGAGATAAAGAGAGAGAGAGTGGGGCAAGGAGAGGCTGAACGAATCAGTGCACTGTGCACAGCTGAGATGAGGTTTGAGCCATTTAAAATAGTAAAATATTTTCCATTCACTATGAAACTGTGGCAGGACTTAGACTGTGGAGGAAGTCAGTTGAGTAGGACGCATTTGCACTTACACTGCTAAAAGAATGTGGCCACATGTAGCCCAGACCACCTCCGAATGTCACCTGAACTTAGAGCTGGCAGGTCTGAACAGGGCCATAGTGACGATGGTAAGCGATGTGTAGCAGCAGCATGTTTACCATGTTCACCATCAAGGCATCATCAAGTTCATCAAGTTATTCGTCTCTAGGGGGAAATGACTGTGTAACCCAATTTCATTACAATCCATCCAACAGTTGTTGAGATATTTCATCTTGGAACCAAACTGATGGACAGACTGACACAGCCATCCAAACAGAAGTGCTGCCAGTGTGTCTAAAAATTGGAATATTTTAGGGTTGTGATCATAATTTTCCCAAAGCAAACCATAAGTATTTTCCAACTTTCTTGGAGTGCCCATTTTTAATCCGTGTCAGTTCAGAATTAAATTCTGTTCCACACACTTGTAACTAACTCAACAGAGTGAACATTTGGCTGATTTATTAATGTTCGTAGAGACTCTTGAAAACTCTACTTAGCATCAAGTCCAATTAAGCTGTTGCATCTAAACCTTGAGAACTGGCAGCTAAAAAGTACTGAAATCAAGAAATCAAGGCTGGAAGACAAAATGCTCCAAAGTTGGCAGTTGTAAGGGCAATGCTATAATTTTTGTCGTTTTGAATGAAAACCTTTGTAGAGATTTGTACAGTAGCTGATACAAATCTTGAATGTTGGACCTTCCAGAAATGTGAAGCAAAGATTTTAAAACTACATCAATATGTTACAAAAAGAGGATAATTGATCTAAAAGATTTCCATCCTGCAGAGCAGTGAAACAGGTTGCTGTGGGGAGGGGAAGTCAGGAAATACATCTACATACTTATAGCCAGCTTTGGGAAATAGTTGGCAGTAACCTAAAGCATACATGATTTGTGGTTAATGGGCTAGCACATTCAGAACTACTGGTCCTTTAAAGAGCAGAGCGGTGAGCTGCATCAACAGAGCTCACTTTCCCCAGCGGAGCCACCTTCTCTGACCTTCTGAATGGTACCGTTCTGCCAAAGAAAAGCAAACACCTCATTTATCTGGTGACCGATGCAAAGAGCAGATGCCACAGGAGGCCTGGGGAGCTGGCAGTCAGATCCGTGGCTGTGACAAGATGAGCAGCCTGAGCTCCTGGCTTTAGGAAAAGGCAATAGCCGCTAGGACATACAACAACACTGGATGGCACGGAGGTGGGCAGTTTAAACAAAGCTCAGCACAGACATAAAACCTGCCAGGTCAGGGGACACATAACACTGAGCGATCAGAGCAAGATCCATCGAAAAAACACCATTTACAACAGCCATTTATAATTGGCACTTACAGTCAAATCGCAATCTTGAGAATTCATTTACAATGCTAATTTCAGTCTGCATTTTAAAAAGTGCTATTAATCCTGAGCAGCTTCTTCAGCAGCAGCAGCAGTGTGGTCTAGGGAGAAACAGCAGCCAATTAAAGCTGTTTGTAGTAATACATAAGAAATGACAAATGCTGTGATTGCTGCGGTGTGTGCTGATGGGTTGTTGAAGACGCTTGGCCTGTCTGAGATCCTGATTAAGGATAAACAGCGCAATCAAGAAGAATGATTGGGGGATTGGCCTCTTAAACGTGCCAAAGTTCAAGTGACCTTGATGCGTTACGTTCAGAGGGACACAAGGGTGGAGGAAGGAGGAGGCAGAAGAGGAAAATAGGAACGGTCGATTTCCTCGTGTTGAAATGTAATGACGTTTGCAGCGCTATAACAGCACACAAATACATATTCTGTACACAACGCCCAGTGAGGAGAATCTACAGCAATGATCCACTGTGAATCTCCTCTGGCTTTTTTAAATCCACCCCAAATTGCTCTCCTGCTACCTCATCACCAAGAGTGTGTGCAAACTCTGTGGCTATAGGTTGTGCGGCAGCAAAGTGAAGTTGGGTGGTCTAAAGAAATGTTTTCCTAATGAATCACAAGGGAGCTTTTGAAACCAGTGTGCGCTGCAGTGGGGTGTATTTCTTTCTCCATTCCCTCTGAGAACACCTGAAGCACACACAGCTTGACTGCTAATGGCTCAGCGGTAAATCACATCACGCACTGCAGAGCTGACTTGCTATTTGGACCGTTCTCGGGTGCTCATCTCGTGCTGCCACAGCCAAGACAAACAAAAAATACACACATACAGTCAAGCACGAACACTACACACACACTACACACACACACACACACACACAAATCCACAGACTACCCACTGAGGTGTGCGCTAAAACATCCACTCCACAGCTTCAGACAGCTTTGACCCTTTAGGAAAAGCTCTGTGAAGCAGCTAATGGCTGCTCGAACATGCTTCCTCTACTGTTGAGCCTCGTGGTTTGACATGTAGAGGAGAGGAGGGAAGAAGAGATGAGTCTCCTCAGCTTTGGAGTGTCTCCCTCTGATCCCCTCTCTGTCAAAACAATGAAGGTCACGCTAAGATGAGGCCCAATTAGGGCTCGGCCTCAAACGCCTGAGGTGCCCGCTGCCCTGACTGCTGAGGAAATCCTTCTGTTTTTCTGTGTTTGGAGTTCGGAGAGGGATTTTTGCATGTGTGGTTGGAGCATGTTCGTGACAAAATCAGCAAGCAAGTGGGCGGTCGCATATTGATAGAGCACACGTCCCAGCGCACATTAAAGCAAAGAAAGGACATCAGTGGAGAGAGGCATTTTACTACAATTACACCTTCAACAAACAAGCGGCTCTGTTTTCTCTGCCGCTCTCCACTGAGCCGACGGGACGCTAATGTAACGGCTGGACTGAGCAAGTAAACACAGATAAGAAGAGTCAGAGTAAAACAATGATTATTCATTAATGACAGTACACACACACACACACACGCTCACAGACACACACACACACACACACACACACACACACACACACACACACAGTTCTCCGTGCGGATGGAGTAACCCCAGACAGTGGTCAGTGATCAACAGCTCAGCAAACAGTCCAGTGCAGAGAAAGCTCCATCACAGACAGCAGTCCCCAATCAATCTGAGCACAGAGCTGGACACTTAGGGATAGCGATGCTCTTGGACGAACCTCTCAATCACAGACACACACCCACAAACACACACACACACACACACACACACACAAATGACGTACAAGCCAAACCACAGGCACTCAGTCAGTAGAGGTGCTCCAGTAACTGTTCTGAGAGCAGTTGCCAAATTTATCAAAGAGGTTTGGGAGCAAACCGGAGGGCTCCAGCACTTCTGCACAAAGGGTAATTATCAGGACAGACAGACACACAGACAACCTCTTTAATTACAGCTGAGGGTGAAAAACCCCCAGAGAAAGTGGACAGAGAAAGGACACAAGGTAAGGTACTTCATCGTGGTTTATTGTTATGAGGGGTCGAGGGAAAAGACAGGGTGAGAGTAGATGTGTGTATGGCAGATTGACACACACATAAACAAAGAAGGGTGCACACACACACACACTCTAACACACACACACTCTAACACACAACACAGGCAGTTGATTAATATCATTCTTGCTTGACTAATGATTGATTGACTGCAGCAACGTCTTTTCATTTTCTGCATTTTCCACGCTATATTTTCTTCTCTATTAATTTTGCAGTGTGACAGTTAATTACAAAAACAGAACTGGTAACCACACGAAGTGTTCATTTTGAATTTGCCAGAGCAGAACTGAAAAGCTACCCTAACCACCGACGGGGAATTCGTCTGCAGAGCTTCTGCACAAAGCCACAAAATGGTAATTGTTTAACAGCGTTGTACATGAAAATCTGCGACCACAAAAAGTGACCTCTGTATTCATGCAGACTATTGGCTGAACTGGTGACTGACTTGGTTTTCCTCCTGATTTGAAAAGCAAACAATTGTGCTTTGATTCTGCTGTTTGCTGTGTTGACAAAATGCAGTAAAAGCAATTTGAATGGAAATTGCACTTTAAAAATACAGTTTACTTGTGAACAATGCAAGAAATGTTGGAAAAATAAATGGCCTCCCTTCCTCAAAAATTGTTGGTCCCTTAACAAAGTCCCACATTAAGCACAGTCCTTGAGCAAAAGTTTCAAACCTCTACCTGCTTACAAACCCACTTGCACATCTGCTAGCCGCCCCAGATCCCAATGACATCTAGCATCAACTCAAATGCCTCAGAGCTTTGAAGGCAGCATGCTTCATAGCTCCATGTAAAAAGCCCTTTGGTGCAGCATTGGCTCTTATTACCGCCTGCAGAATGACTAGCGACAGTACTGGTAGAGCATCTGACCTGGGATGAGTCTTACAAATTAGGTATTAAAATCAATTTGATTATGTCTCCAGTTTTTCATTCCGCACCCCGAGGTGGTGCAGAGGGCATGAAGTGAAATATCTGAGAGGAATCAAAGTCTGGTTAGGAGTAGCTAAGATAATGGAATTTTACTGCTGTCTATTGTAGAAAGCCAGAAGAATAGATATTAGATACAATGAGAAATTAATATGTCCGTCAGACAGACAGACATTGGTCTTTTCACTCTCTTTCTGCCTAATTCTGTTCAGCTCAGCACATTTCTGGATTCTACTGACCTGTCCACACACACACACACACACACACACACACACACACATGCACGCACGCACACGCACAAGGCCAAAGCACAAGATTTGCTGATATCTCTCAGATGGCTGAACTGACATGGACTATAAATCCAAGTGTCACCTAAAGGCTGAGTTTGGACACAATTGACTAAATCCACCTGGTGGGGGCTGCAGGTTGTCCAGCTGCTGCTGCTCACTCTGCCTGTTTCTCTGTCTACCTGTGTCTGTATAACCGTCTGTCTCTCATTTGTCTGAATCTCTGCTGACAGATTTTTTTTTCTTTTTAAACCCCCGTGAGCGTATGTTTGTTGTTCTTAGTCACGCTAGTGTAATGGCTCTATTGATGGCAATGTCAGTCATTCAATCCATCACTTCATCAAGACTTACCTATCTAAACAACTATTGGATTGATTACTTTGCAATTTTATACAGACTTTCATAGTGACCAGAGGAAGAAGCCTACTGACTTTGGTGATCTCTTGACTTTTTACTCTTGCAATACGATTTTGAATGTTTTTTTTTTTTTTTTTTTAGTAAAATGTCATCTATTGGATTGATTGTTATGAAAATTAGTACATTAGACATCCAAGGTTGTCAGAAGATGACTCATACTGGATTTTGAACCACTAGAACCTTTCACTAGAAGGTCAAATTTTTCACTGATAAAGTAAAATATGTTTACATGTACAATGAGGATTTCCACAAAATTTGAACAGAAATTCATGGTCCCCAGATGGCAAATCCTGCTGGCTTTGGTGATGCTCTGACTTCTCCTCTAGCATCATCGTGAGGTTGACATTTGTGGTTTTGTGTTAAATGTCTTAACAATTGTTGGAGGGATTGTCATGAATTTTGACACATCCTGTTCCCCTCAGGATGAATTATAATATCATTGGTGATCCCCCTGACTTTTCATTTAGCGTCATCATGAGGTCAAAAATATAATATGTTCAATATTTTGGTTTGTGACCAAATACCTGCAGCTGTACTTAGTACTAAGTAGCCAATGTTCGCAATCCTGGTGATGTTAACACCACAGAGTATCCATGTCAGTGAGTGTCAGCCAGTTGTTGTGTTTTGACATAGCTATCTAAGTGTATATGCATGTCTCTGTCTGTAGGTATCTGTGTGTCTGGCTTTGTACAAAGCAGTGTGATCAAAAACATAAAAACTGAGTGATGTGAAAACATTAAAAGGCAGTATTACCACAAAAATAAAAAACCTTTAAGAAAAATATGATTCATAGCTCTGTGCCTACAGGGAGACAGACGGGAGGATTAGAGAAACCTGTTTCTTCTGGTTGGTATATGGAATGAAAAGCAGAAGTGATTTTTTTTTCACAACAACAAAATGCGCCAACAACAAACCTTTTGAAGCGGCAATATTTTACAGAAATTATGCACTAAGGCATTCTACGCATTATGCTCTTTCAGCATTCAGCATTTGTTTGGATAATACAAAGGAGGGAAAGTCACATTGTGTCTTATTTTGTGTGACTAAAAATTATTAACCAATATCAATAGCAGGAAAAGTCAAATGCTGCACGCACACGCATGCAAATCCTACACACGAACAAAACCATCATGTAAAATAGGAAGTCAGCATGCATGGATCAGCCCGACCTGGGTGCAAGGGATCTGAATAAAATTAATTACACTACTTTCCTATTCTCTCCCATAAATCCCTATGATTGGTTCCGGCAAGCCCAGAGCTAGATCTCTGATTAGCGAGGAGAGCTTTGTAGGCATCACACTGGTGCCCTGGCTTCATAAATAGCCCCGCTGTGTGGAATTCAGGCAGGGTGAGGTAGAGAGAGACAGACAGAAATCACTCTCAGTAACAATGGCTTGTGTTTCTCTTCCTCTACCCACTTGTGTTTCGCTTTTCTCTTGCTGTATTTACGATCTTCCTGCCTGGAAATACACTGGACTATCAGATCCAGGAGTCCTTTGTACCTCTGCAAATCAAAATTGAACACGTAATCACACACAACAAAATGTGCTTCTCCTTTGGGAATCGTGGCACACTAGAATGGAAAACATTGGCCATCTGTAGGCCTCTCAAGCGCTCCCTGTTTACCAGCTCATCAGAGTCTGACAGATACAGCCTGTACAACAATGATGCCTACATTACATACTTGATATCCTTCAGTGACGCATCTTTCAGTCATCCACGGTGTCTGTGAAGATGTGCCCTCTCAAGTTTTTGCTTACCAGGAAAGAAGAACAAGGAGGCAATGCTTCAGGAGCTGTCCGGTGCTGAAACCACATAAAGAGCCCACGGGGAGCTTTTCTTTTCCTGTGGATTCGCTCACACAGGAAAACACTGGCATAATGGTATAATAAACAACCATGTATTATTTGCTGCACCTTCAGGATGTTTTTAGGAGGAGAGTGATAGAGACACAATCCAATTCATATCTACTGACATGCCACCTGACTTTAACAAAGGAGGCATCGCACCCAACTGGTGAGACAAAGGAAAGGCCAGGAGAGGAGAGGTAGCTATGAGGATATCCACCCTCCTCACCCCCTCTAACAATCACTGGAAGATACTTGACTGTGCCCCTGTCATTAATTCAGCAGACAAAAACTGTTACCAGATGTCATTATTTATTTATAGTATTTAATAGGGAAAATGCTTCCTTTGAATAATACATTTGGTGGGAGAGGGGTGCAGAGCTGGGTTTGGGGAGGAGGGGGACAGGGGGGATCTTTGATGAATATTCATGAGCTGCGTCTGGAGGGATTGTGGTAAACTACCTTTTTTTTCTGGCTCTGTGCCTCCTGGGCTTTGTCTTCTCTGCCACTGGCCATGACGGCCCAGCTGCGCTGCTCATTTGCTTGGCTCTAGGTGCGGTGGCGAGCTCAATATGGCTAATGCCAGACTATTATATTATTAGCCAAGGCAAAGCTAACAGCAGCCCACTTAGGCTGTACTCCATCTGTTCTGTGGTGTCAAGTTGGAGGACTGAAAGGATGCGGAGCTGTCAATCAGGCAGATTGACGTCCTCTGGTGAGCAAAGGTACAGCCTTCATTAAGCCGATGAAACGACCCTGTGACTGGGGGAAAGAAGGTGCCAAGTGGATCTCAGCCTAAAATATGATTTATGGTCATATGTGCAAGCATAGGTGCTCATAGGCTCCACTGCCACACACAGACCTGAAGCTGAACTGACAATAGACAGCACACACAATCAGGATCATTTATACAAATACAACTGAATATGTGTATAGGCTGCTGTGAGTGTTTCCACTGCTTAATTGGATCAGGGTTATCTAAGTCTGTAAATTAGTCTCTCTCTGCAGGAATCTTCCACCACCCCTCCTACCCCTTCTACCACCATTGCCAAAAACACTACATTAATCTGTACCATACACAGTGAGCCTATAGTTTTGAAGTTTAATCAAAAACATAAATTTTAATAAAAATTTATTTTTCCACTGCAAAGTAACCAGTTATTAGGCCCAACAGGATCACAGCGGATTCATAGCACCACCTCTCCTCCAACTATAGGATTTGTAGCTTGAGGCTCTCAACAGTTAAACAGCCAAACTCAAGCCCCGAGATCCTCTTTGCTGACACTGTGCAGTTGCTTGGCTGATCTCCCTTGTTTCATCCTGTGCCAAGGCGGCTTTGTTTGTTTTAAGAATAGCAGAAGGGTTCATTGTAGGAATATTAATGTCTTACATTTGCAAAACCTCTGTAAAAATTCAGTTTCCCATTCACATGCTTGGACACTACTCAAGTGCAAAATTGAATTCTTGCCCATTCACATCTTCCGCTACAAGTGTCTGCACTAAGCTGAACGCAGCCAGGCAGAAAAGACACATTATTGAAATATGTGACAACACAACCTCATGCAAAGAGCAGATAATACTGTAAGATTCTCCCAGTCTGTTACCTCCCTCACTTTCTTTCATTCCTTTTTCTTTCTCTCATTCTCATCTGTACTCTTGAGGTGTGATGACGACATTTCTGAGCTGCTTTTGGTCTTGACCACAGTTGGAGTGGAGCCACTAAGACGCAATGAACCTCTCTCTAAAAGGAATATTGTTCATCCACTGTAATGCCTCATCACACAGAAAATGTGAAAATGGGGGCAGTGAACTGGCAATGCCACAGAAAGGAACACTTCTTCTGAGAACAATGGCGTTAACAGCAGCGCCTGTGATCCAGTGCAAGAGTCCAAACAGAGCGAAATGACAAGAGAAGAAAGAGACAGGAAGACAAACACAGACACCTTCTACAATATGCATGAGAGTGAAAGAGGCAGAAAGAAGCATAAGGCAGGAGAAGGACTTAAAGAGCAGTTAAATGTGGAGCCAGATCCTATTAGTGCAGCTGGAGAGCTGATGATGACCATAGTTCACTGCAACAATTCAGCAACTGGCAACAGCGGTGATCAACAGACACGCACAGGAGCATATCATACACACAAAGACCTACACATGGCTGCTCAAGCAGTGAGAAGGGAGCATTTGACCTACAGTCAGCCCGAGAATGGAAATGGAGCTTTTGTTTTCTGATATCTGTGTATCTGTGGTGCCGCTCTGCATCAGTTGGGAAACAGTAGCTCCTGACCCATCAGCCAGCCTGTCTGCAGGTAGTGGCTTGGCCTTGCACATAAAGGCTCACTCTGCCAATGCTAAGGCCAAATACAGGATCAAACGTGTGTAACGACAGGCTGTTGAGAGGGATAAAATATCAGAGAAAATGAGTGTGGGATCAATTCTGCCAAGGACTGCTGGTAGACACTGTAGGTAAACTGTCTGAGTGACTGCATGTGTGTTGCGCCCATGCATGTGCAAACACAAGAGACAAGCAGTGAGAGCAAGAAAGACAGACCGACAGAGAGTAAGAGCAAGAGAGAGAGAGATTGGTAACCATTTCAAAAACTGCTAGGTTGAATCTCTGCTTAATTTCCCAGGGGGTCATGAGCAACTCCGCTCCTATTCTCGCTGCTGTTCTTTATCTGACACACTGCCATATACTCATAAAATGAAGACAAACAGACAAAAGTCCAACGTTGTTTTTCTTTCCTTTCTTTTCCACCCTCAACAACATCTCTCACTGAGAGATAGCAGCCATGTTGCAGAAGCTACTTGACTGTGGCAGCCAAGCGCAAGCAGTGCTCGGACCCCCCTCCACTTCCATCAGTTTGTAGCCTTGAGGTGCTGCTGCACGACAGCAAAGTTTCTTCCACCCAAAATAACTGAGAGACCCATTTGGCAGAGTGTAAGTGCCAGCCAAGATAATGTCTCGGGTTTCCCCTCTTTGGTTCGCCGACAGTGCTGACAGCCCTGGCTGCGCTGCCTATCGACTTTCACCCAATCCAATAGCTCCCTCTGTCCCTATCTGGCTCACCTGAAGGCTTGTAGGTGGGGGGAGAAAAGGGTTTTTCGCAACAAGAGGTGGAATGATGGTAATACAGATTCAAATCTTACGGTGTGTCAATTTTTAAGTTACTCAACATAAGTTGCTTCCACAGGGGAAAACAAAAGAGGGAATTTGACTGCACTTCATTTATTACTTGTTAACAGATGCAGCATAAAGGGACTATCATGACATCATGCAAACAGGCAAAAAAAATGACAAAAGCACAACAGTATACTTAGACAATAATAGATTTGTAAAAGAAAACTACTCCTAGTTCTATAACTCAGGAGAAAGGATGGATTTAGTGACAAGGATTAAATAAATGATTGAAAACAAAGAAACTCAACACTGTTCATTTTGCTGCAAATCACCCACATAAGTATGAAACAGTCTAGAGGGATTATTCATCAATGAATCAAGCTCTTACAATGTAATTCTCATCAAAAGCACATATATTTGTCATTAAACAATGCTGACATCCTCATCTCCAAGTCATTACCGACTGTAGTTAACAAAATCTGTGAAACACCCTTTTTTCTTGTGTGTGTGGGAGGGAAAACAAAAACAGCTAATTGACTTCATCTGCTAATCCTGTAGAGGAATGCCAAAACAAAAACATCCAAAAACAACTCGCCTTCACCTTTCGGATGAAGTGAGGTCCAGTTCACAGGAATGTAGAGCGATGCTGCAGCCTTACAGGAGCGTCGGTCTGATATGGTGCAGGTGGTAGCGCCACTGCCGGGGAGCTGGACCATCCAACGACGCGTAAAAGCCCCGCAAGTGATAAGTGAAAGTGAAGCAGTTGTGGGTGTCGGGTGGAGAGGGACAAACCGATGGTGGGGGATGGGGGGGGG
>NW_019524777.1:99505-99754 GCF_002814215.2 Seriola lalandi dorsalis
GGGGGGAGGCGGCGGGACTGTGTCGTATTTTGGCTGCAGTGGGTTTCTGTCTCGAGCAAGTGTCCGCTCGCGTCTTCCGGAGACGATCCGAGGAAGCTGCAGTCGCGATGAGTGCGTGGATGAGCGCCTGCGAGAGTGGTGCTCACCTCTCCAGCAGCTGAGCGCTACTGAACAAAAGAGTGCTCTGCAGGCTCTCTATTCAAATAGCAGGAGAGGGATCGAGAGGGGGTGCGGGGAGGGGGAGGAGGA
>NW_019524777.1:99779-168909 GCF_002814215.2 Seriola lalandi dorsalis
GGGGGGTGCCTATGGTCATCCTGAGGTTGACGCCAAGACCAGACGTTCCTGCATCTAACACTACCTTAAACCAAAACTTCACCTAGAACCGGGTAATGCGGCTGAATTTATGGCGGCTACCTGGCTGATATCCCGCTTGTGTGTTATTGTTTTTTCAGTGTGATAAATGATCTGATGTGGGACACAACACCCACACAGCCATTAGTCCTGATCCCCTGATGTAATTCATGACACATGCAGCGAGGGAGGGAGAGGGTTTGGTTTGAAAGAAGTGATTTGGCATCTCTGCCCTACTGTAGGCCCCCGTAATCCCGTTTTGCCTTTGTCTGAGCGCGATAATTAAAAACCTCAGGGATGGAATTACCTTGTTTGGCAGCCTCGCAGTGACTTCGACCTGAGATTTACTTGCAATGGGCTATCTTAGGCTATCAAATTAGATTTGCCTAAGGCACAAATTGCCTGGATTTAGTTGCCAAACGTTGATTCAACATTTTTCACCTGATTGAGTATTTGACCTAAAACGGACAGTAAGGCGCACTTGCCTTCCGGGTATTTTAGTCTTTGCATGGGTTAGTTAACATACAGAAGATCATTATTATGGTCCTCGTTAAAAGCGCAGTCGGAGAGAAATGCCTGGAGTCATTTAAAAGAGCTTGCAAAAGTGGTCTAAGTATACAGTTCATTCATAGGCAGTGCGAGCGACCCACCGCTTTGTTACATATAAAGAATAATGATGCCCCACGAGACGCCATGCCGTGTGCAGGGAGATTAACGCTTTGTTCAGCAGAGTTGTACAATTTAAACATAACTCATGCTGCCTGCGTTAGTTTTTGTTGATTTAACATTATATATTTATAGCCTCTATACACATATATAGATAGGGATATATATAGAGAGATTTTTCTATAGGCAGTGTTATTTCTCCATATATCAGCAGTACACCTTTTACAACCTGAGTGGTGAAGATCACCGAAGAAAAAAAAGGTAGTGCATTATTGAAGCTTCTAGAGCTGTCCATGGTGCTGAAGCTGTTAAGTGCACCAATGGAGACTTGGAAAATGTATAAACTATATTCTATCACAAATAAATCCTCTTCAAACCAGTAATGAAAGTTGCACAGTTAAGTGTCACTAATCTTTTTTTTTTCAAAAGGTTTTCTGAGTTTGTTTAGACCTGTCTCACCCACCACAATGAAACAATGCCATTTGCCATTAAGGAAACTTTGAAACACATATCTTCTATGAGCAAACATGAGACTAACACATTCTCCAAAACTTTTGCCTCCGTTGTCTCTGTAGAACAGTATGTTCTATAATTACTTGCCTGCTATTTTTGTACATGTCCAGCCCACATAGATTTATAAGTCTAAATAAAATTCTTGCAGTAATGAAACATTTGTCATACAAGAACATGCAAACAAAGAAGAAAGAACAGAAAATGTTCCCTTCCTCAAACAAGTTTACTCAAACAAGAAGTTCTTTTTCGGAATCTTTCGACCACACAAATTAATCAGAAATGATAGACATTTTACTAAAAAAAGTGTATCCCCTAAATCGCTATACATATGAACAACAGAACATTTTGTCTTCAATTTCATCTAAATCACAAAACAAAGCCTTTTCTCATTTGGGAGTCCTTAAAACTGCCTGTTTGTTCTATACCTCATGGTGATACACATGAACCTGA
Organism: Seriola lalandi dorsalis; assembly: GCF_002814215.2. NCBI lineage: Eukaryota > Metazoa > Chordata > Actinopteri > Carangiformes > Carangidae > Seriola > Seriola lalandi. The sequence continues at coordinate 101,466 of NW_019524777.1, forward strand.
CACAGTACACAAACATATTTTTACTATTTTGACTATATAACAATTAAAGAGAATTGCAGAGTGCAGCGAGAAGGACCCAGAATTTGATTCCTTATAATCACCATCACCATCAAGTCCAGATTTCCTCTTGACCTGGTCCATAGTACTGTAATTTACTGTATCCCATGCTGACCCTTTTGCTCACATTCTGACATTCTTGAAGTGCAGGTTGTGATGCTCCGGCTGGCTTTTTCTAGAGGTGAGGACCCAAAGCCAGGTATTAGTCCCGGCCCAGGGAACCACTAAAAGGCCAAAGAATGCAGAAATCTAGACTGAGACTTAGCTTATAAGTGTTATGTATTCAGGCACTTGTCCCCTGAGGGATTTAAAAAATGAGCAGCATCTTAAAGTGTATTATAAAAATAACTGCAAATAAAAGGGATCTTAAAACAGGTGTAATGTATTCTCTTCTTCTGGCCATAGTCAGCACTTGAAACGCTGCATTTTGTATGGTCTGCAGTTTATTCACAGCTTTGTTAGAGTGGAAAAAAGACCATTAGTTGAGCTTGGTAGAGTTAAAAGCATCCAAAAGATATTCAGTAACCATGACCATGCAAGAAATGCCTTAACTCAGTATTTCTTTCTACTTTTAAGATGATAAAAGACAGTTTAGGGACAATTGTAATAAAATTTTCAAAATTCAGATCAGGAACAAAAACTATAACATAACTGGATTGCACAGTACAAAGTATGGTATACAGCTCATGAGTGTTTCTGTGCAAAGTGAGCTAACTCCCCATATAATGAGCCATTTAAGCAATTTTATTCAGACAGACAGACAGACAGACAGACAGACAGATAGAATAACCAACCGCACTGTAACATACAGTACAAAATCATACAGCAGATACAATATTTTCAAATATTTACATGAGACGTTACTTTAATTGCCTCTTTTTTTGAGATGCAACTTTAATGATCACTGCTGGGAAAAGATTTTAAAGATGCGACTCAACCCGTCTATGTTTTCAGACAATTCATTGATGACATAATTGCTGTGCAGTGGGGACAGTTGAAGCCCTCTTCCTGTTCAAAGCAGCACATTTGAGAGATACACTAAAGCTAATTTTGGCTGAGTACTTGAGACTGTCCTCAGCATTAAAGACTAGTTAAAGCCAGACAGACTTTGACACCAAAAGGACTCCACAGTACCATAAACCCTGAGCTCCATCATCAGATCTCTTCATACAGACCATCTTCATCATCAAAAGGTGTTGCCTTTTGATGATGAAGATAGCTGTAATGACAAGGAAGACTACTGAGACAGTGCTTTCTTACTCTGTGCTTCTTTCTTATGCTTTACCTCTCTGCTTTTTCTGCTTCTCCACTTCCCAGAATGACCAGAAGGCAATCAAACTACAAACAAGAGAGTAAACATAGAAACCGCTTATATCGATCCCAGGGCTTTATAGCTGTGGGTAAATGTGTTTATCTTGTGGACCCACTACATTATACTTAGATTAAATACATATTTGATGTGGTAGCCGGAGCTACAAGCTATGTGCTCATTGGAAGCATCCTCTGGCTAGACTTTATTACATTTTGTTAATACCTTAATTAGGCAAAGCATGAGAGAAATTAATCCCTGGAGAACTGGCTTCTTAAAACACTGTCCAACCACCCCTGAAACCCAGTGGAATAATTAGGCAGAGCAGAGAAATGTGTTTGTCCCTGAGAGGATTTTGGAATAAAGTTTATTCCTGCCTCCTCATCTGAGACAGGGGCTTTTGTTTGTACAAAGACTCAGCTTTGAAGACATAACAATCATAAAGCCCATATCAACTTTAATGACAACAATGCAGCATTGCTCATCCCCAGAAAACCCACCGAAAATATCTCAAGTCCAGATACAGTAGGTGGCGGAGCATTTTCAATATATGTGAACATCATATGTCATCGAGACAAGGTGCAATCAAGCCAGTATTTCATTTAGGATGAACATAAGATGCTGTTTATTTGTTAGGTAAGTAAATAAATTAATTACTGCCTGCGTAGAGTGGAAATAAATGAAAATGTCAGCACACATACAGGCAGACCTCTGCTGTTCAAGCTTTATATTCACAATTGTTTTCCAACCTCAACCATCCAGTAGATGTTGATATATTCACTGTGTAAGTGAAACCTTTGACATTAGTCACACAAGTCATTAGTATTCATCCTCTTGGGGACCATAAACAAAAGTGATCCATTGAGTGATCCATTAAATAGTTTCAGTAAGATAAATATGTCAAAATGTCAACATCATGGTGGTGCCAGAATAAAAGGCAGGGGAGCACCATAGTCTGATTCATCCTCTGGGGACCATGTATTTCTATAGAAAATGTAAAAGAAAATCCATTCATTGGTTGTTGAAATATTTCATTCTGGATCAAAATGGTGGGCCGACAGACATTTCCTGCCTCTCTACTTCTACTTCTACTTCCACACTTAAATGATGTTTTGAATGTGTGTGCGTGTTCATACTGGCAAGTATGGCAACATGCAGTGCATTATAAGTATTATTATAGTAAGACTCAAAAAGTTGAATGTGAAAAGCTGGGCACTTCTCATCCTCGACAGTCGCCATCATGGATACACAACGGAAGGCGGGGCAGAAATTTAGGTTGGTGCCAATCATGGTCAAATGTTGTGATCGTCATTTCTGGTAAGTGGACACCGGCAGTGTTTGATTTGAGACAACACCGTCCTGTCGAAATTCACACACTATCCCAGTGACTATACAGTGCACACAGTATACTACATTACAGTGCAATAATGGAAGTATGCAAATTGAGAGCAAATGTCATCCCTAGAGCCAGGGCACTAGTGTGGCTAAGAATCACAATTATGTTTATCCTCCAAAGATTTGTTGCATTGAGTTTAAAATTGTTCAGCAGAATACAATAACATTTGGTGCAGCCAACCTGGGCATTGTGCTGCTCCCAATTAGCCTGAAAAATCCTTGCATTTTCATAGTCACGGAGTTGGAGAACTTTTTAATAAGTTATATAACTACCCTGAAAAACTGATATTAGTCTTTAGAAGGGTAGGACAGAGCTCTACAGCAGCTACCTTTGTATAAAGCTGAAACTGATGCACATCCGAGGGGTGTTAAACAACCAAATAAATGGTGGTGGTGGGGGGGGTTATTGTATTTGAATGCAAGTGTGAGAACATGTTGGAGACAGTGTGAAAAGTCTTAAGTGAGTGGATTCCACATACTTCAATTCATTTACCATCAACAAGTTTATACATTTCAAGAAAAATATACAGACAAACACACACACACCCAGGCAACCTTGCACAGCTAACCATTAACTTATGATAGAATAAGCCCAAGGCCACATCACTATGTTTGTACTTGTGATTTTCTCTGGATGGTTTGTCTGCTGAGTACCAAACAAGGTCAATGAAACAAGCAATAAAACCAGCTGAGACTTAAACACAGAAAGAGAAATAGAGCATATGAACAGGAATAAACCCAATGCAGCAAGCTTGGTGAAAAATGTTGTAAGTCAAATAATAATAAATAATTATACTTCATTATAGGTCAATTAGTTTGTTCTTTATCCTGCAATACTACACCCCTAAATGCAGGTTTAATAAGTTTCACCTCTTGCACCTCATGCAGCATTTAAAACAAGGCTCATGTGCCAATAATTGCAGGTGTGCTTTTATTAAATTGGTTCTATCAATTCCTTGGTGATCACTGAGCAACTCAGCAGAGGAAGGGAGTAAAGAAAAATAGAGCAAGGTTGATATTAGAAGCAGTCTATGTGTGTGTATGCGTGTCTGACAAATAGAGGGGTTATGTGTGTGTCATATGTGGGGGGGGTCACTGACTCTGCGCCTCACTGACCCAGAAACGACTGACACAAGCACTAAAACGCAATCAACAAACTGCACCCAGTCATTTGCCATCACTGAAAAGGACTGCCTGCAAGAAGAGTTAAATAACCTAATGGTAAAAATGAGAAAACAGGATGGGTGTCGGGAGAGAAGGATAGAAAGAGGGGAGGGGAGGCAGACACAGAGTGGGGTGATGCTGGTGTTTGAGACAGCAGCAGCGGGAGGGCTGTGAAGCACTGGGGAAAAAAGAAGAGTCAGCAGACCATAGAAGCTGTAAATGAGGGAGTAATGAAGCCGTGCAGGTGGGGGCAGGTGATCTATAATGAATGAAGCTCAGAGGGGGAGGAGACAAGGGGCTGTTAGCTTGTCTTTGCTTGGTCTATAATGAATAGAGGACCAATCACAGGATCTCTGACTGACCTGGCGCAGAGGCAGGGAGCAGAGAAGGTTTGTCTTGACGTTTTATGATTTTTTTCAGGCCGGGTACGAGAGTAATACAAAGCGGGGATGTGCTAAAATGGGTTAAAACAGTGAACGGTGGTGAAAACCTGAACTAATATCTAGTATTTTCCTACCAAAATCAGCCTACACTAATATGTGTTTGGCCCGAAACTACAACATCCATGGCAGGTATCAGACAAAAAAGACAATCTTTGTTGTAAGGTATATTGTCAACGACTACCTATCTTCATCCATCATCAACTAGCTTACTGTTGTAGCAGTAACAAGCTATCATGTTTACATTATGATGGACACATGCTTTCAAGGCCACTGATGCTTATTAAGGTTATTAAGTTACTCATTCTATTTCCATTCTTCACAAACAGCCTCTAAACGAACTGGAGGCTTGTACGGAAGCTGATTGATGAACTTTTCACCCAACTCTACATGTATAATACAAAACATACATTTTATATTACCTGGAATTATAAGCAGGTACTGATCCTAATTCCCTGAACTTCATACTGACATTTGATGGATCACAGAAAAGCTCTTGGAGGTCCATATGAAATCAGAAACATTTTGACCAGTCCCCATGTCAATTAACTACAATTGTCATAGGGAACTGATCTAAACTGTGCCACTATGAGCGCTAATAACAGTCAGTGTGGGACTGCAGTGGAAGGTCTCTCATTTCCATCCAATGGTGGCGGTCCTTGACGTTATATGTTTTATTGTGAAACTAGTCAAATATTGGCTAAAATGCAACCACAAGATGATCACAAGCAAAAGATACTGACCAACACAACACATTCTCACTTCTGGCATAGACTGAAAAGTTAAAAGACAAAAATTTAAATTGGCTTTGAGATTTGGTTGCAAGCTCCAACTGACAATGAGTTAAGAATGTGTTAGTCAAACTGTTTTTTACAAGAATCAAGATCAAGAATCAGTAGTAAAGTATCTTAAAGAGACACTCAACACAAATAAAAATTAAAACGCCACCAATGATGGAGAGATGATGGAAATTTCATGTTTTGGCATATTTAGTCAGAAAGTCGAAGTGCCAGATCTGTTCTCATGGCACTCAGACAGTAACACATATCTTTTCGAGGGCATTACTTTGGAACCACCTCTTGGCTGCATTTCTACCGACAGATCTTCTCCAATTGTAATGACAGTTCAGACAGATAGAACGAGTGATCAAAGAAAATCACACCCTGTGCATAAATAACTGCAATATAATCAGTTGTGTTGTGCTGGAAATATACTCTATTGTATGTGTCAATGGGAGAGAAACTGAGACAACAATGTGCAAACTTTCTTCTTATTTCATTTCACTGTGGGCAAAGTTGATATATCATCTGCCCTCATCAAAGTTCATCATGTCAGATGTTCTACAATATATCAAAGGGTTTCTAAAATATCCAGTCCACTCTGGCTATCAGTGAGAGATTTCATAACTGATGCACCTCTGCTCATTGCTGCAGACACAGTTTCAAACAACAGCTGTGGGCAGGGAGACAATGTCATGATCAAAGACTGTATTTTGGAGCCTGGTTGTATTACAAATGAAAGCAGGAGAAGTTTAGCTTCTACAGCACTGTCAGCACTGACATCGGAGACCCTTTCCTCTCCTGAGAACAAAATATCCTTAGTCTGTTTCATTGCTCTGCACCTCCACAGCCTATGCTATCATCTTCTGCTTAAAAGCTGCCTTGTCACCCAAACTGCCACCCAAAAAAAAGGGAGTGGGACCTCCTCACCCCCCCAGGATTTCACACAGCCTTGAAATGCACATGTACTGACTGTTACAATAAACCGTAAAGAGGACAGTTCAGTGAAAAAGCCAGCTGTAAATGTGTCTGTCACGGTCCAGAGGGCCAGGAGCTGGATGTTGGCCAATCTCCTCAGCTATGAATCCAGGAAAGTTTGGTGATAAGAAAGTGGCAAGACGAGACTCCAGTCTAACAGTCTTCTTACAGAATACCAATATCAAATCTTATTTGCATGAATATAGCCTGTTGCCAAAAATTAGATCTTCTAACTTTTTAGGATTTAATATATTTATGATCAGTAGGCATTTTCTGGCATTTGGCTGTGCAAACTGTTTCTCAAAGGGATTAGAAGGTAACAGCTGCTGTTAGGGAAATCAGCTCACAAGAAGCACACCATTGTTTTTGCATATTTTAGCCAATTAACTTAAAATTGCACATATTTCTATTAATGCCACATAAAATTGCCATTCTCAAAGTATTGTTACAGTAAATCTTTAAAACTGCTCGAAGGTTTTATGTTAACAATGGATGAAATATGTGTTTGAAATATGTGGAATGTGAAGTGGTTGTAGCGGTGAACATAGAACAACTTATGACACTACTCTTCAGTTTCCCTCAGTACTGTGGAGCTTTTCAACATCTTTGTTTTGTTTTTCGGTAGTGTCCAAAAAGTGGCAGACGGCAATGCAACAGCATTCACATTCTCTTCTTGTTTGTTAAACAATGTGAAGGCAGTACTGTAGGATATCTTACAATTAAACCTTGAATACCACAATATCCACAAAGAACATTCGTTCAAATGGGCCATATTCCCAAATTACTTACAATGTGAAAATAATGAGTGTGACAAAAAAAAAAAAAAAAAAAAAAAAAAAAAAAAAGGGTGACTAAATGTTCACTGTGATGGATTGTAAAGTAGGAAATCAAAGTTATCGGTTAGAAAATGGCCAACAGTAATGTTAAATATACATGATTTGCAGTCAATGGGCTAAATCGTGCAAAGTTACCATGTTGGTCCTTTAATGGTAGAGTATCAAATTTTTATGATACAGATTTATTACCAGCCAAACATTTCTATGAGTAGAATTCTTTATAAACAATGAAGCAAAGCTTCACTGAGCTGTCCTGAAAACAGTGATAGAGAGTTACACTACTATCGTGTCTTTTAATGGAGCCAACTCTTTTTTTCTACAGTCAGTCAACAGCACTCCTGTATCCCCGTTATAAATCAACATAATGAGGCATAAATCAGCATTAATTAGCATATGGGTTGCAGGCACACAGTAAGATACATAATGGCACATGACATATATTCTCCATTATCGACTCACACACAGTAGCAGCAATCACCACCTCATCTCTCCCTCCGCCTCTCTTCGCCAGCTCATCATTATTGGCAATCAGCGTTGTGTGACTTCTAAAAATCGCAAGCACCAGCGCAGGGAGCCAGACGGACGATGCCTGCCACTGTTTAGTGCTGCAAAAGACTCATCCACAAACACGCCAGTGACTCCAATGATGTAGAGAGCAGGAAAGTGATGACAGAAACAATCTGATAAACAGCAGAGTTTAAGAAGTCAGCATTGCTCAGTGCTCTGAAAAGGCTGCATGTAGTATAGTTGGACTCCGATGAATCACAGAAAGAAGAATCAAATGAAAGTAAAGAAGAACGTCCTTCTGCTTTTATAAAAGGTGCATTACACTAACAAACCTCAGGTAACTGCAGTATGTTCCTCTCTTCATGCCTTCCTAACATCTGTCTGTCCTATGTGTACTTTTCTGTCTTTCTTCTTCTATCCTTTGTTGCGTCCCACTGCTCTCTTCACCAATTCCCTCCTTATCTTCTCCCTCTCCCCACAGAGAGCTCGGTCAATCCAGGGGGGCGTTTTAAGTGTCGCCAGTGAACAAGGAAGCAGTTCTGTCGGCAACGCTCGGCTGCTGGACAGCAAACACACAGCCTGTAGAGGCCCAGCAGTGATCAGTCTGCTGAAGTGTCTCCAAACGCCTCTCTCAGTCTGCCACACGGCATAATCAAGCCTCCAAACGCAGCACGTCGTCCCGGCCCCGCTGGCTTGGCTTTATCTGAAAAGACAGCATGTGTAGATAGACCGGCGCAATTTGTACAATCAAGGGCCAGAAAAAGAGTGGATACATTTCAGCATAAAGGCCCAGTGTCCAGCTGTGGAGCCCCTCATTCATTTGGAATTGGGAGGCGGTTGGCTCTATTCATCTATTCACTTCAGACTCTATAATTACCTTGTGCATATAATTTCACTCCTGCCCTCTTTTTCCACTTCTCTTGCATCACACTTTCTCTGACCTCCAGCATTTCCTGCTACTACATTTAGCGTCTTACGCTTCTTACATCTCTACATATACTGCAGGTTAACTAATAGGCCACACTGTCAACTGTAAAATTTGTTGTGTCGCTGGTCCAAACATAATAAAAACTGCAATAAATCTATGTACTATTACTTAAATTACTTTGTAAAAATACAGCATTTTATGTTTTAGGAGAGAGGACTATACTTCACCTTTTACCTTTTCCCTAATAAAGACATTTTGTTATTTGGTCAAAGTCACAGAACTACAGTCATTACCACCATCCTGAGCTGCATTAGTTTCCATAGAAAGAGGCAGGCATAATAATCACAGCTTCCGATGCATATTTTAGCATGGCAAAGCGTGCCTGGGGCCACATGAATCTGCTTCTTTTTCATGTTGATCTTTCTCTTGTCTTCTGTAGTCAAACAAAACAAAAGAGTAACCAAGCTGCTGTTTTAATGCCTCCAGTATGGTAATGCCTAAAGAACTGGTGATCGTACAGTAATGTATAATGTCAGATTTCATATGCATGTCTATGATGATGAATTAAGAAAAAAAAAAAAAAGGGTGAAAAGTGCTGTTAACATAGCGATTTTTTGTGTCAAACAATAGTTTCAGGGTAAATTTGCAACCTTTTTTTGCTTTCTATCAGCCAGTTATATCTTTTTATTCATGACACTTCTAATATGAGAGACTGTGCTTGCACCAGTATTGCACGTCATTGTTATTCAGCTCTTGTATCTTGCTCCGTAGTGTCATCTTTTTAACTGGAGAAATATTCAATCCTGCAAGTCAATGTGACTCCTATTGGTGCAAAAAATGCCCTGTGTTTCTTTTGTCTTCAATATAAAGCCAAAATTTTGCCAATAATAAATTAATTTGGCTATGGGCATGTTCCAAATGAAACTGTCACTTTGTTATATAAAGCTATTGAGTCGCTGTCGTGCATCCTACAAATGTGCTCGTGCCAACACATGGAGAGAGCCTACTGGTAGTTTCTACTGGGTCTTTATTTAAATAATGGACTGAGCTGAGCAGCAGTCTTGTCCATATGGTCGCCTCCAGCTCTTCCTCCTCTAATGATCTCACTGGAGAATAAATATCAGGACTGAGACGCTTGCAGGGGGAAAGGCTCACAGATAGAGCTGTGTACATTCCACTTTCTTGGGAGGGATTTATGCTACTGCGGAGCTATGCAAGTTCAGTTGGCAGGAAAGAAGATGTAAACCGCTTTACCAAAGCAGGAGAGGGCATTTTTAGAGAAGCCACTCGCTTCTCTACACATTTGTCCTTAACTAAGAGAAAAATCTTGCCAAATATGTTCGTCAATTGAGAATCTTAGTAGGTGGCTGACATGCCTCTCTCTCCCACACACACCCACACAGACATGGACACACAGTTTCCATACAGGTGCCACCCCGCATCTTCAGAAGTGACATTTTCTTAAAGAGATGTTGTGCTCCCTCTTCCCCTCCTCTACGCCATTTGTTAGCCTGTCAGTTCCCCTTACACGTAACCTTTGAAACTTCCCGTGCTCCAGTCTGATGTGTGGTATACGAGAAGATCCAAGTGTGTTGAGAATTACATTTCTGTGACTGACACGCTGGTTGCAAGGGTGTTTTGAAAGAAGCTTGATGTATTTTATGACTCTCTGCCTGGGGTATTAAATGTCATGTTGATAGCGTTATCATATTGTCTCTGGGTGACTGGATGTCATACAAGTACAGAAGTAATGCCTAGAAATTGCTCTATGTTATTGTTAATCTGTTTCAGCTAATAATAATGCAGACTCAAATGTATGCCATTCAAAAAAGCATGAAAGGTTGAGCAGTTTTATTTACTTCTCTCATTCAATTCAGTCAGAGACTTCAGCTCCAGGGAACTGACTGATTTATTGGTTATATTGCTGCCTGAAGAGTAAACACCTCCACACTTTGTCAGAGCAACCACAAGTATTTGGCTCCAACATTAACCTGGAACCACTAACGCATCAAGAGATATGTGCCCGTAGACACTCAGTGACCACTTTATTAGGCACACCTGTACAATCTAATGCATTCCAAAACAACAGCCCTATCATCGCACCCGTCTTTACAAAGCTCATGTTCAGTTTTTGGTGACATTTTCAGGAATTAAGTCATAGATAAAGGTAGTGTTGTACTGGACATGAATTCTAAAACACATGAACACCTCTATGACATTGTCAACAAAAATAAGCGGCTATATGAAAAGCTTTTCATAAAAGACGTAAGGACTGACATCTCCATAGACTGGAATGGCTCAGTCACAGTTATTGTAGAGCTCAGGTCATCTTCACTGTTTACAAAGCCTTTGGGGGAAAGCAGAAAGAGCTATACATAAAAACATATGTGGCTCTGGGCTAAATATTATTTATGAAGAAAAATACATAACGAGTTTAACAGACAGTACTACTCCTAACTCGTCAGCATGGAGAGAATTTGACTGGAAGATATCCAGATCCAAAGCAGACAGCTAAAACACTCAACAGCTCTTTTAGAGGCCCCGGGGCGCCTTGGAGGCAAGCCATACTGTACTCATGTTTACAGTAAAGCGTTTCTGGGACTATGTACTGTAAATGCAACAATAAAAGACATTATGGGATGTGCTGTGCTGCAACTACAGTGGAAACAGTGAGGGGGATATACCTGAAGAGACAGATACATGGTAAAATTTTTGCTTGTAGACAGCAAAAAAGCTCTAACAAGAAAACTGTGTGAAGCTGAGCAACGGTTGGTGGATATTTATTCAGTACAACCGTTTATCTATCTTTTGTGAGTTAAGAAAAATATTGTCAGAAATTGGGAAGTGCATCATTTACATGAAACAAGATTCTCAACTTAATTGTTAAAATACAGAATGAGTAGAAATTAAGAGTGGGTACATATATACAGTGCTGCTTGAAAGTATGTGAACCTTCCAGACATGGTCACTGTTTTTGTAAAAAACATTAAAAGAACCTTATTTAACAGACATCCAAATCCTAATTTGTAAAGCACACTTTCCAAATACTGGACACACACACAAAAAGACATATTTTTCCATTATGTAATTCAACAAATGTGGTTTATTTCACAAACACTGAAAATGTAACGTGCAAAAGTATGTGAACCCTTCTATTAGTAGCTTGTGGCTCCTCCTTTTGCAACCATTACTTCAACCAAACGTCTTCTGTAACCTCTAACCAGTCTCTCGCATCTGCTTATGGGGATTTTTGCCCACTCCTCCTTGCAGAACTCAGCCAGTTCAGAGAGGTTGGAGGGACATCTGGCATGTACCATCTTCTTCAGGTCTCGCGATTTAGATCTGGACTTTGACTGGGCCAATCCAGAGTACGAATCCTCTTTCTCTGAAGCCATTCCTTTGTAGTTTTGCTGGAATGCTTAGGGTCATTGTCTTGTTGCATAATCCATTTTCGTCCCAGCTTCAACTGTTTGACTGATGGCAGGAGATTCTGGTCAAGAATTTGTCGATATACCTGAGAATTCATGGTTCCTCGGATAATATGGCGTCACCCAGTTCCAGAAGCAGAGAAGCAGCCCCAGACCTTCACATTTCCACCACCATGCTTCACTGTTGGGAGGAGGTTCTTTTTTTCATTTGCAGTGTTGGCTTTTCTCCAAACATGGCGGTTTTGATTGTGACCAAATAACACTACTTTAGACTCATCTGTCCAGAGAATGGACTCCCAGAAGGCCTCTGGTTTGTCCAAGTGCTCTCTGAAACGGGCAGCTTTGTTCTTTTTTGCGAGCAGAGGCTTCCTTCTAGCAACCCTCCCATGAATGCCATGGCTATTCAATTGTCGTCTGATCGTAGACGCATGCACATTTGTCCCAGATGCTACCAGAGAGGTCTGCAACTCTGTAGAGGTGATGTGTGGGTTGGCCTTTACCTGATTTATTATTTTTCTGGTGGCTCTGGGTGATAGTTTTGATTGGCGCCCACTTCTAGGCAGAGTTGCTGTCATGTTGAAGGCGCTCCATTTGTAAATTATTTGTCTTACAGTCGATGGATTGAGCTGGAATCTTTTGGAGATGGTCTTATATCCCTCCCCAGACTGATGGGCTGTCACTACCCTCTTCTTCATGTCCTCGGATATCTCCTTTCCTCTCGGCATTGTTGATGTGTATGGGACCAAGTTGGTTTGGTTGTTTTCCTCTCTCTTTTAATTAGTGCAGGCCAATCCCTTTCCCAAGGATGTCTCATTTCATTGGTCTACTGAAATGATTAATTAAGCACTCACATGTATTTCACCTGAGTCTGTTACCTGCTTGACTTAACCAATGCAGCTGGGGATTCACTTACTTTTGCACATACTAATTCCATGTTTCATGTAGTTTTTGGGCTACTTAAACAAGTTCCACTAAACAAGTACAAGCAATAGATGAAACATATATCTGACATTTCATACATAAAAACTGGTGATGATAAAATAAGAAAATCATGGTAAACGACAGAAACATCTGAACTGCTCAAGGAGTTCACATACTTTCAAGCAGCACTGTATATATATATACAGAGTCCAGACTGTAATTATTTGGACAGTTATACATTTTGTGTTCTTCAGGCTCTCTGTTCAGGCACATTCAGTTTGAAATAAGATAATGGATACTTGCATTAAAGTACCAAGTCTTAGTTTTTGTACGAGCTGGTTTACATCAATATACAAAGAATTGTGTGGGAGATGTAACCCACTTAACACAGAGTGAAGCAATTGAACACTGGGCTTCTGATTGTTTCTCTTAGAGCTTTACAACTGGACTTGTTTGAGGTTCTTGAAGACATTTCTCTTATCCAAAAGGCCTCTTGAGCTCTAGCTGGCTACTGCGGAGTTCCAGGCATTTAACTTCTTGTGGGGTCAGTAACATCCTGAGTGCTATTGAGAAGAGTCAGCTTGTTGGTTTGCGAAAATCTACAGTGCAATCTTCTATAACAGCAAATGTTCACAGGAAAACTAGAAAACGCCAAACAACCTGGTAGACTGAGGAGCACAAGTCTTGTGGATGACTAAAAAATTATTTGCATGGTGATGAAAAACCTCTTTATGACTAAGAATATTCTCCAGGATGTAGGTGTACATCTTGCTTTGTCAACTATCAAGAGAAAACTTCATGAGCATAACCTCAGAGGATTTACCACAAGATGCAAACCCCTTGTAAAACAGAAAGGACAGACTGCAGATCACAAAAACATGAAAACAAAAAACAAAAAAACAATAGTTGTAGAAAAAGAATTCTATGTACTGATGAAGCAAAAATCTAACTCTATCAAAATGATGGAAAGAGGAAAGTGTGGAGAACAAAAAAGGAACAATTCATGGCCCAAAGCCACCACCTCATCTGTCAAACATGGTGCTCGTTCTGTTGCGGCTTGAGCATGTATGGCTCCAGTGGAACCGACACACTGGCATTTATTTGTGATTTCACTGCTAATGTAGGCAACAGGACGGATGCAGAGATACAGGAGCATTCTGTGTTCTCAGATTAAGACAAACTCATTCGTCGACATTTCGTCATTCACAAGGACAATGATCCTGAATATACAGCCAAAGCATTTAAAGATCTTTTCAGGGTGAACAGGTGGAATATCCTCAACTGGCTGAGTCAATCACCTCAATCCGATTGAGCTGCATTCCGCTTGCTGAAGAGCAGACTAAAGGCAGAGAGACCGCACAACAAGTGAGAGCTGAAGGTGGCTGCAGTGAGCATCACCAGGGAAGATACAAAGCACCTGGCATGGGTCACAAAGTATTAAATATGATCATTTATGTTTGACGTCACGTGTATCTGTCCAACTTTTGAACCCCTTAACGTTATTAACACATTTAACACTATGTGTTAAATGTGTTATGTCTTACACACAGTTCTTTTTATATAGATAAACCCACTTTAATGTAGTATTCATTATTCTATTTCAAATTGAATGTGCTGAAATAAAGAGTCCAAATACTTACAGTCTGCACTGTACAGAAGGGTCCAAAAGTCTCAGACCATTTTCCCACTTTCATCTGAATGGTAAACTGTATGTCTGAGTATCCCATGACAACTTTTTTTCATTGGTGACAAAAAATAAATAAGTACGTGTACGTATAAAAACAAATACAGTATACCTGCGTGCAGGTGAACACGCTGTATGAGAATCATTGGATGTTAGTACTAGTACTAGATGGAAGCCGATGAGGTGTTGCAAATGCAACTTCACTGTTGTTTGGATGATTCTGGCTTTTAGTATTCCCGTCTGATCCAAGTTAAGAAATATTCAAATAAATAATTGTAATGAGAACACATTCGGCACACATGATAAATAATAATAATAAATATTGAATGGGAAAGAAAATCAAGGTCAAGAGTCTGGAATGAAAAGAGAAAAGCATGGCAGAGAATGACAAATACAATGTTTTTGGATAAAATATCAGATGGTGATGGGTGTGTTTTGGGCAGCTCCTGACACACCAAGGTAAAGCACTTAATCAAACTGATGAAAAAATCTGGTAAATTCAATATTGGCTTAAAGAAGTCCAGCTTATTGATCTGGCTATTGCATTTATACCCCCGGGGGTATTAAAAGGATATAACGGCTATACTGTAAAAAAAAATCTGTCATCGCTGACAGATTTCAACACAGCATATACAGAATATATCATATTGCCCAACCCCATTATTTTATCTGTGTATTGTGACAGGGCTGGGAGAATCAAAGGGAAAGATGGACAGAAAGGGATAAAAAAAAAGGGAAATGATGCCTGAGGGGGGCTGAGAGGACAAAAAGGGTAAAAAAAAAACACTTTTGGCTGAGAATAGTAGATAGAGAGAAAAGAAACACTGTGAAAGGAGAGAGAGGATGAGTAAGAGTGTAGGTCACCAGGGACTTGGTTTGGCGAAGTAGCGGGAGAGGGGGAGGTAAAAGGCAAAGAGTTTGTAAGACAGAAGTGGCAGAAGGGAAACCACAATTCAGGTCCTTTGGGACAAGCATTCTTTTTTGAAAAAGCCCCAGTGTGTGTGTGTGTATGTGAGTGTATGTGAGTGTGTGTGTGTCTCCCTGACCTGTTAAACTCCAGACAACCTCAGCTTTCTGTCAAATCAACACAGCTTTAATCTCACATGCAGGGCCCTCTCCTCACACTGCATTTCACCTCATTTTAGCGTGGTGCATTCATCAGGAGAGCGGCCTGGCATGAGGCGTTTGTCAGGGCGAATTTAAATGAGTAAAAGAATATCTTGTGTTTATTTCACAATTTAAGTCCTGATGCTTTTATCTGCCCTGGCTCACACAAGTACTTAAATACAACATTGAAGCCTTAAACAGGTCAAATTCCAGGACTGACTGCCACTTTTATAAAAAATGATCTCAACCCTTGTAAGTATCCTGTTTCACATCTACCATTCATTTAATAAAATCTGTCAATTTACAGGTTACTCGCTCCATTACAAGTAAAGAAGTGGTCGTTCCACTTTTAGCATTACAAGAGAAAAGTCTTAGATCCAGAGTGTCAATAATATTCAGATATTTTTTTAAAGATTGTGTTGTATTTTGACTTGTCATTATGCCCCAGAATGAAGGCATGATGAGAAAAAAGAGAAAGTGCATATCAAGCGAACATGACCGAGCCCCTTAAGGGCGAGAGGTCATTTACTTTAACAAAATATGTTTCTATTAATAGACAAATTGGCTGTTAGGTGGTTTTTTATGCAATCCAGCTTATTAGAGCCGATACAGAAAGCAAATGCAGCTCATTAAAGTAGCTGTGCTCGCTAACATTATCATGCATATACGCACACTGGCAGCAAGTCTATAGACAAGTTGTCAGAAGTCCATTAGTCTTGCACAACCACAGTAACAGTTTTTTTTATTGGCAAAGAAAAACTCGTCTGTAGCTGCAGCCATGAACTAGCATTACTTTGAGCCTTATTTATTATTAAAAGAGTTGGTGAAGCAGCTGATTGGTGCCACTGGAAATCAGCTGCTTGAAATTGCCATTACACAGCAGCAATGCAATGTAGTCCTTGGTAGACTGGTGCTGTTCTACACAGACTGGAATCAGATACTGAAAGTTTAGAGAGGAATCTTCCTGAGGAAGGAACAATGACTTGAAAGCCACTATCACTGTCTCTCACACACACACACACGCGCGCACACACGCACGCACGCACGCACTAAAAAATATGTGGAAGCTGAAAAAAATGATTTGAGTAGCTTCCTCTGTTTTACTTGTGGTGGAAAAAGCCGAAGAGAGTGTTGTGTCTGAGCCACAACTGTTGTGTCTGTAGACTCTGTGACACACAGCGGTTTTCATGGCACCTTGCTGTACAGGTTGTTGTTGTTATGTTACAACTCGGTTGGCATGTGTCGTGTATTCCTGGACATAACAGAGAGTAATTAAATGTGTTAGCAACCTACCATATGAAAGACTGTACTTTCCACAGTGGCTCATGTCTGGGCCACATCATTATCTGACTTCCAAAAAAAAAAAAAAGAAAGAAAAACACTTAAGATTTAATTGAGTTTAAATTTGTAATTGGCTCCACTGCGGGGGGATATTAAAGTTGTTTCTGTGAACAAAGATTTTCCAATGGGGCGAGAGAGAATATAAGCATATAACATCACCATACACCATCGGTTTGAGTTATAGAAAATATTATAGAAAGTGATTTATTGGCTGAGTTTTGGAGTACAGTAAGAGATCAAAATATAAGGTTGACTGCTTCCATCCATCATTAGTTAACCTTCTGACAAAGATTTGTTCAACTTATCGTGAACGGTGATTCCTTTGAGCTCAAGAACCCCCTCTCTTCTTTTCTTTCTCTGCCCTTGTATCATGTTTCCTCTGCCTGATATATTTATTTTATTTACTCAACTGAACATTGCTGGGCTGCATTTGAAATTGTGAATGAAGTCTCTTTCAAGATGCCCTCTCATACGCCATGTAGTGCTCTGTTTGATGCTGGCAGAGGAAGACAATTAAGGATGGTATAAACTAGGTTCCACTTGTCTTTTCTCTTCTCTCACTCTGTAACTGTCACCCATTATTCTCTATCTAGCGCACACACACACACACGCACAGTATGCAAACAGCCCCAACACTGCAGCATTCCGATCAATTCAAACAACGGCTAAAACAGTGTCTGGCATCATAATGTGGAAGTTCTGAGATGTGTTTATACTGTGTACACACATTTGGCTCCTGTCAAAATATACAGTATATGCATTACTGAATGAGTCTGCAGCAGCCTGACACAGAGTAACAGGGGCCATGTCACAACTAATGTTTGCTTGGATACACAACCACTGATCTCAACAACTTGATATGCATGCATCTGAGCTACAGAAGATACACTGCAGCGCATACACCCACCACATCAAACTGCATATATACATCCATGATCAAACTCCTGGAACCCAAGTGCTTTAATACATCAGATTTCTAACATACATCTACAATAGTGTCATGCCCTTGTGCACATAAAGAATAAAACAAAAGAAAAGCTGGGGGTGGGAGTTTCTGGGAATTCCATGATGGTAAAAAAAAAAAAAAAAAAAAAAAATATTCTCACTGCATTTGGATGGATGATATCTTCCATTCATTTTCTTATTGTATGACCACATTCACCAATACCATAATCATTAATACTGATCATGCAAAATGTCAGATTATTTTACCTCCATCATCATTAATTAACTCAAGAGAAGTTTCCCAGCTGGCAGGTTGGTGAGTTTGTCAACACAACACTTTATTACCCTCAAGATAGATTATGTATACTAATTTAAACTTAATCTCTTTTATGTGATTATAGCATATTTCCAATTACACAGGCTTTTAGTAATATAATTAATTGTGGTGACATACATTTTTGCTTATAGAAACATGAAGTAATGGTGAAAGTTGGTTTATTCTGGATGGTGTGGGACTATGGGGTTTTAATGGCGTGCATCACTAACTATCAGGATTGTCATTTTTGATATTACCACTGTATGGCGCTATAGTGAGAAAGTTTCAAAGTTTCATCCTACAGAAAGTTGCTTTACAGGAGCTATTTGTAGATTCTGCTGTTGCTACATGGCCAATATTAGCATTAACAGCTGTTAACCTACCAGTCTTGCAAAGACCATCAGCCACTGTTGCGTTTACAAGACAACTAAACTTCAAGCTACTTCTTCAGGGCAGACTGGATGATACAATGACTCGGTATTGCAAAGTGACAATATGGGCCAACCAGGCCTGGGCTAACTGGTTAGCATGCTAACTTCAGTAGAAGAAAAGAAATGTTTGAGGCTAATGTGACTGATCACAAATAACCCCGAACCCAATTTAAATATTTGCCCACTGTTATATTTTGTCTGTGTTTAATATTGTGGCTACGCTTTTGCACTGTGCATATTCCTCAATAAAAATGTTTTATTCATCAAGCACTATTTTAAAATTCCAAATAAGGAGTTTTGTACATGCTGAATGGTTCGAGACTCAATCACAGTGCATCTAACAATCTATTATTCTTCCCACCACAACTCACAGCTGTGCCATATGAGTGTGTACTCTATGGAGGGGAGAAACAAATAGAGAAATGAGCAACAAAGAAGGCCTAGAATTGGCTTTCCTGTGCTCTCCTTAACCCCTGCTGCTACAGAAATAGCCCTGCAGCCCGGCGAATCTCCTAACTGGTGGGGGGAATCAATAACAAAAATGTGTACAGTGCTGTGCAAGACTGTTTCTTTGAATGACATCAGGGTTAATCAACTTTATAAATGAACAGGAAAAAAAGATGAAAAGATGAGCTGATTAATGGATTAGTAAATTAGCTGAAAATAAATAGCCAACTATTCATCTGTCAAGCAAAAATTGCCACTCTCTCTCTGGTTTCAGCTTCTTAAATGTGAGAATTTTCAACCTATTTCTGTTTATATCATTGCAAGCTGAAGATCTTTTGGTATTTCACTGGTGATTGGACAAAACAAAACATTTGCAGACATCTCTCTCACGTCGGCTCTGAGATGGGTATTTCACACAATTTTTCAACATTTTATAGACTAAATGATTCATTTGTAAAATAATCAACAAATTAGTCAATAGTGAAAATAGTAGTTAGTTTAAGCCACATTCTGGACTGCACAAGAAACAATACCACATTACACTGCACCCACTTTGGCAGGGCATGACACACTTGGACTAAACTGAAATGCCCAAGGTTGAGCTGAGCTGAGCTAAATTAAACTGAATACAAATGAGCATATACGGATAAGGCACATGAGCATGAAATACAGTTTAAGCTAGGGGTACCACAGGCTTCGAGTCTGGCTGTGGACCTTGTTGCATGCCATCTACCTCTCTCCTCATTTTTTGCCAGGTCTGTTTTATCACTATTTAATAAAAGCCAAAATGTTCAAAAAGCAGGTGTAGTAATAAAAGCCCATCAATCTGCATGTTGACATTGCTATTGCATCAAACCTCATTCTTCATCCCAATCCTGCCTTCTGTGATGCCACTGATAAGCTTCAAGCTCTTTATTTTCTATTACAGAAAAGGTGTTTTTAGCGACGGCAGAGCTTCAAAATCTCTCCTCAGAAAACCTATGGGTGACGCCAGAGGCTATATCCATCTTTATACACAGTCTATGGTATAAACAGGTGGCATTTTAAATCAACCTACATTCTAGGAAAAGCCAGAGAACAGACTGGAATGGATAGTTCTTAAATGTGATCTGTACTATGTCTCAGTTAAGTGAGCTCCATTCAGGTTACTAGCCCCCATAAGGTTTTAACAGGTTGTACATAAGCTGAGGGAAATGGCGTGTAGATGAGGTGATGTGGAGATAAGGTACATGAGCCAAGAAGTACAAAAGAAAAGTGCCATTATTTTCCTCTAAGCTCCAATTATTTGACAATGTTCATTGAACATCAACATAATAAAATGACTGCAGATAGGTAGTTACTGATTTTATTGCATTTTTTGGGCACAAGTGTGTGAGAGTGAATGAGACAGACAGAGAAAGACAGAAAGCTGGTTTTGAGCTCTTTCCAGCAGAGCTTTTCCAGCTTTTCCTGCACCACAGGAGTTTCACTGTTACCATTATTTCAGTTTAAAACCTCTTTCTGTGTTGCAGCAAGTCCATTCATGTCTTGGCAAGCCGGTTTTAATATTAAAACACATTCATAAATGTGCTTCTCTCTGAACTGTAGCATGATGCTCAGTCACTGGAGAGATCAATCTGTAAATCCAATTTCTCTTTATAAACTTATTCACTAGTAAAGGACAAGGAGTGCTGGAGCTCCACATCCATCTGTAATTCACCTGTCTGTGGACCAAGCATATTCTTCACTACTTCCTCTATGGGAACTACGTCAAGTTATCTTTCTTTTTTTCTTTTATTAGTTTACCCACCATCCCCGTCCACCATCTGGTAAATGGGCCGTGGCTGGCAAATATAGCAGTTTATTTTCATTTTACTGAGTTGGGAACTTATTTCTACAGATAGAGAGAAAATCATATTTCACCAGCAGATCTCAGTCCTGCTTGACATTGATGTATTACTTTGGTCTCAAGCATTCCCATTCACTCCTCAAGTAATTGCATTTAGATTCCAGCACCTGCATACTGGAAGAAAAATCTGAAATGTAAACAAACCAGAAATACAATTATCCCGTTTTGAAAATGCGCTCGAGGGGGCTCATTTAGATAATATTGTCTAAGACAACAACATGTTTGATAGCAGGAGAGTGACAGCGAGCTCATGTCGGCACAGATCATTCATCATGAGCTTTGCTAAAGGAGAATATTCACAAAAATCCAGACTTATACGTGAAAGAACATACTGCAGATGTGCTCCTCTGTCCCAGGGGTCTCCAACCTAATTTCCTCTGAGAGCTATTTTGACAAAATGAAAGTGGCTGAGAGCCACTTATGTCTTATATTACTACTTACATTTACACATATTGTATCACAATACTCAAACTGATCTCCGAACCAAACAAGCTGAATAAGCACATTTTTGTGTAACCATTTATCAAATATCAATACCCAAAACTCACATTTTTCTACCAAAAATATCTTAAAATCTCATCAGTCAATTTTACATAGACATAATACACATATTTTTAGATTTAGTGTGACTTACACTTTCCAAGAATACAATTGTATCCTATGTCCTTTACAAATAAAAATCCATAAATCTGCTTAGAAAAAAGAAGGACCTTATAACTCCCAAACTTGCCTGGGAATTATCACGTGAAGTTTTCTTCAGTATTTAAGTAAACCAATAATAGTTGTCAGTACATCCAATGGTACGGAGCAAACGGGAACTTATAATAGCTAATTCTGCATACTTCTGAACATCGTAAACATTATACCTGCTTACTATTAATGATTCTCATTTGTGAGCCTGTTAGCATGCTGATGTTTGAGCATGTAGCTCAAGACTTTTTTTAAAATGGAAATAACCTGGGGCACAACCTGACCATTAACCACAACATCCCCGGTTTGAGTCCAGATGGGGACTTCTGTTGCATGTCTTTCCCCATGTTTCTCTCACTTCAGTTCCCATTTCCTGGCATCTCTTAACTGTCAGAACTCTAATAGATAACATAAAAATGCCTCTGGAAAAATAAATGGGTCTAAATGGAATACCTCGATGCTGGAGTCAGACAGATACAATTGTCAGTTATGTAAGGAGGAGGAGCACACAGATATAGTACGAAGGGGATCCCACAACCACCACCACAACAATGTTTTGGCTTTGGCCCAGCACTCTTGACAGCACCTCCTTGAGTGAAACGCACAAAACTGGATTTGACACAAGGTGAAGAGACTCCACTCATAAGCGCACACACACATAATGTTGAAAGTAGATGACAAGTTATTAGCTCCTTTCTCATAGCTCAATTCCACTTATATTCTAGATGACAGTTTTTCTACTCCAGACCCTTTCGTTGTCAACACTTATAGATCATTTGTCAACCTCATTCACAAGACTGACCTTAAAAAAAAAACCTTAAAACACAGGACACCACTTAGAGACAGGAGCAGAATCACATCAAATGAAACAATCAAGAATCATACAAGGTCAGTAAATGTCAAAGAGATGCTGTATAAGGCAGTGTAGTTAGTAAATGTAATTAGCAAATGTGTGTACATAAATAAAATAAGGCAGGGGCTATTCGGTGACAATGCTATTTGCACCCGGGGTAGATAGCCGATGTAGCTATGTACACCTGGGTGTACTGTATATAGTATGACAGAGACAAGCTCCCAGGTGTCTGTAGCCGACAGTGCTACTTGGAACCGGGATGGATAACCAATGTGGCTATTTAAAACTGGGTTTTAGGGCTCTCCTGGACCTCTCAATGAGTCACATGGGAGAAGTTCTTTAACGCTTTCCTGCCTGATGGTGGCAGATATTTGGACCACCACCTGGCCTGAACACTACCAAATGCGTCCATTGATGAAGAATGGGCAATGGATGGCATAAAGTGACTGTTTGAGCTGATTGTCCTGTCAGTTTTACACCACAAAATTCACTATTATTCCCTCAAGAATATTCTTCCCAGTACTATCAGAAAACCCATTTGTATCTGCTTATTCTGTAAATGACGTGTGCATTAGTTTGATCACAGATTAAACAGCAGAATAAACTCTCTGTTCTCCCTTGTAATGAGTGACAGCAGTGAAATTTAACAAACTGACCTGTCTTTGCAAATAAAGATACAAAGCCTTTAATGTGACATCTCATAGCCATATTAGTTTTATGTGTCAGACTTATTTGTCACTGTTTGGCAACGAGCAACCAACTTTACGAGATACCAGAACTGATATAAAAGCTCTTAGTGGGTGCAAACAACTTAATGTAACTTCAGACAGTTGTACACGGAATTAACTGAATGGAGCAGTCCTTTCCTTCCTGCCATCACCGCACTAATGTGAGCCTCACTGTATCAGTAAACTAGGTTAGTTGTGCTACCTGTGCAATAGAGTGTGATTAAATCTCTGACCATATGTTCTACAGGATGACCTGAGATGGATGGATCTCTCAACCACTTCTCCTGATGGATAGCTCATTTGCGTTGTGACTCAGTAGTTAATTAGGCTTGACCAAGGACAGTAGCAGATCTCTGCATACTGCCTGACCTGATCATAAATAATGTCTCAAGAGTTGCTGCTAGTCAGCTTTAATGGAGATATAGGAGTTTGGAGGTTGCTTCAGGAGACTTTCGGATACACTTTTAGTTACAGAACAGTGCAGACGCTCTATTATTTTAAATTTGATCATTTCCTTTTTATTGTAGGGTTAGCTGTGTTTTATCCTGCCCTACCTATCTATTTGGTATCATAAAAATAAGCAATGAGACTGCACAGATACAATTTTTGCAAATGAAAATGAATACATTCTGACTGTTCTCTTCACATGGTCCAGTACTTTTATTATGGCCTTTATGATAGACATCTCTATAACAGTTGCATAGTACGCAGCACTCTTCCTATTTAAAATATGCTTTTATTATGAACATGTTCAAACAGAAGCACTCTCCTCAGCTAGCTTGAACATTAAAGGACCTGACAGAGAAAGAGGGAGAGAGAGAGAGAGAGTGAGAGAGAGAGATGGAGATGGAGGTGGGAGGAGGGGAAAGGAGGGAGCTGTTGAGTGTCTGCTGATGAGCTAACTCAATTTCAGGGAACACAATGGAGCCAAGGGCTGATTTCCAAAAGGCAAATTGTCATTCTGAGCAGTATGGCACCTGTCTGGTGAGTTCCTCTCCTGTGTGGTGGGTGTAGAAGGGGGAGGAGGCCGCGCCCAGAGGAGAGGGCCACATTATGGTGGGCCCCCGCGATGGGAGGGAATTGAAAGTGAAACTGTTTGAACTGCGTTTGAAATGCATTGAAATGAAAATTGGGCTGGCTCTTATAGCTGCCACTGAAATCCATTCAGACAGGCACTCAACTGGTTTTGACCAGACTGAGTGGGTGAACAGGCGGGGATCGAGTGAATCGACCCAGACAATGATGCGGTTGCCTCGGTGACGGGCCAAGGACCCTGATTCCCAGTACTACTGCCGCCAGTCCCTGCACTCTCAAACCCAAGCACCCCCCAACCCCCTTCACACGAGAAAAAAACACACACATACGTACACCCATCCTCCACCTCTATTATTTCTCCATCTTTCAGGCTGTGGGTGCACTGAAGGTCCCCCTCTTTATGCAGGGCTCCAATTACAAAGCTGTCTGCACAGATTAAAGAGGCAGCCCATCTGACAGCAGCTAAACACCTCATACACACACACACACACAAACTGTACTGTGCAAGCAAACAACATCTAAACCCATCAGCCCCGAGACATCTGCACATGTACATCTCCTGACTGCTCTGCTCTGTAGAATAACAACTTACCTGACACTCTCAACGACACAGACCTGCACACACATCTATCAGCTCAGCACACTTGACCCTAACGACTGCATACACACACCTACACACAAAAAACCCCAGCACACAGCAGGTGTTTGCCGCTGCTGTCTGTCACATCCAGGAAGAAACAACAAGCCATTATGAGAATGAGAGCTCCTAATTGAAGGTGCCATCTTTTTTAATTGTTGTAGAAACAATTTGCCAAGGTTAAACTAGATAGCCCTGCCTGTTCAGGTGTCTGTACAATCACAGCTGCCTGAAAGCTTTTCCAGCTCATGTCCCTGACCTCTCTCTGTGGCAAGTACGCTGATGCTGAGAAACAGCCTCAAGAAAGAAGACTCATTTTCTTTTATGTCCCCATCATTCACTCACCTGTCTCTTTCATCATCTACTTTATGTGTGAATAACTGCCTTGTACTTGAAAAAACAGTTCACCTTTTTATTTAAAACCTATCCTGAGTTGATGCATTTTCTTCTTTTTTTTAAATCTTTTTAACATGTCCTGGAAATACTGCTCACCTAAATGTGTGAGCTGATTATATCTTCTATGCCCGGATGGCTTGTGGCCCTCTGATTGAGTGATCTACCTAGCATCTATGGAGCTGTAGTTTATTTACCCCAAATAAAACAAACCATTGGAGGTGCATTAATAGATTTTTTTTACCTCTTGGGGCAGCACAACAAACACCACATGGACATATTATCACCTGATTAAAGTGTTATGATTAGGGATGCCCTGACTGATCGGCCACCAATCATTATTGGCGGAATTTCATTAAAAATACGTGGTCAGTGGATCGGAATTAATTCTTCCAGTCACCGGTCACCTTAAAACCGATCACCTGTGGTTAATACTCTGGTGTCTGTCGCCCTGTTAAAGTGATGGTGTGAGCCTCCATTTCTCTATTTATCACTCACTCTCTCTCCCTCTCCTCTCATCTTCTTGAACTGTTGCATCCACAAAGCAGAATCATGGGAATTTGCATTATCACAACGGGTACAAGGACAGACTGTTTGATTCAGTCTATCATGTTGGTAAGCCTGGATTACGGTCATACCAAATCACTATGAGATGCAGCAGGTAAATAAAGTTCTGCACTTCTGCTTCATCTGAAACCAAGTATTTAGGAAATCAAATACCATGGTCCCATACTAGCCTTCAATGATCCAGTCTCTCATGGAAAAAAACAACCGATAAATCGGTGCTGAGTGACCTCTGACAATGTAGTGCATCGCTTCTTCTTACCTTGACAGAACAGCGAGGAGTAGGAGGGTACCGCTCTGATGCTTGGCTGCTCATGTTCACAAGGTGTGTTGCTGTGAAAAAAGTGAGACAAAGAGATTAGAAGAATGAGAGATGGGGTCATCCATGCAGCTGGGCTAGTCCGCTGGAATACAGAGTATGAGGATAAGTTTTCGTCCTTGTGTAGACAGCTGGTAAAAAAAATCTCTATGTCTAACTTCATTGCTGTGTAACTGGCGTGTAACTGCAAAATCCACCAACTTTGGAAAACACCAGAATGTCACAGCTTTTCTAATACAACTAATTTCTCTTCTATTGTTCTACACCCAGACTATAGCCTGAACATGAGAATTCAAGTGAAAACCATGTGGTCTCCTGCTAGTCACAACAAATCCCCATGATCTCGCCATGAAATGATATGCTCTACCTTTTCTTAACACTATGAGTGCCTTCTTGTGCTCAAGTCATTACTACAGATCCATTTCCTTGCTCAGATATCAGTGGCCCGGCATGCGGTTGCGGTAGTCAGGCTGCAGGCTGAGAGGGGTGAGCAAAGCATGTCCTGTGGGCCTCCAACCACATCATGAGCAAGCAGCAATCCTGACTGCTGGAGCATGAAGTAGAAGCAGCCACAGTTCATAAATCCTGCCCATTGCAGCGCTGCACAGTTGGGGTTGCAAAGCCTTGGGGGACAAAAGCTTTGCACTTCTTACATGCTGTGTTTAGTAAGGTAATGGACATAGACATGCATTGTAGCCAGCCTAGGTCCCGACGATCTGAACAAGTTCTGAATAATTTTAAAAAATTTTTTAAAGCCGTGGTCTTTGTTCATCTCCTTGCTTTGCTTGTGTCCATGAATCAAAAATTGCAATATATTCTCTCTACAATTCTGCTTCCGGCAAAGTGCGTCCAACCTCTTGGACAAAACACTAAGTAATCCTAGAGTTCCATTATGCTCCAGTCATCCATCAATCTCTCAGTAATTTAACGCTGTGAGCGCATTCATGTCCACCTTTACACTGCCTGATACCATAACAGAAGACAGAGAAGAAAGTGACTCACTCACTGTTCACACAAACACAGCCACAGACATCGAATCAAATCCAACGCTCCCACATTGTGAGTGAATAAATTACAAGTGATTGTGCTTTGTAATGAAGGCAGCCGAGCATATTGTGCAAATGCTCAGCTTTTTAATGATTTAATTAGAGCACCTCACTCAAACTGGAGCAGAAAATTTCAATACGGAGATGAACGAGGAGCTCTGCCAGACAACGGCATCGCAGCTCAAGATCCTGTGTTAATTGCTGCAGCAGTCGACAGATGTGCCTCACGTTTCTGCCCATTTCCTGCTTTATTAAAATTAGTTAGACCCCAAAGAATGCCAAATGTTGTCTTCCTAAACTAAATGATTTACGACCACTAAGCGGCATCGTGTTATTCTAATTTCCAACATACTCTACCCAGTTCACAAAGGATGCTTTCTGTCAGTTTTAGGCATTTACTCAAGTCAAGTTAATTCTTATTTATATAGCGGCTAATCACAACAGAAGTTATCTGAAGGCGCTTTTCATATAGAGCAAGTCGAGACCGTACTCTTTATACAGAGACCAAACAATTCCCACTGTGAGCAAGGTGCACAGTGGCAAGGAGAAACTTCTTTTAAGAGGCAGAAACCTCGAGCAGAACCAGGCTCAGGGTGGGTGGCCATCTGCCACAACCTTGTGTTAAATCATTAACCACAGCTGTCACCAGCCATTGATTTTTAACCAAAATGACAAATTGAACAGGTACTTTGGAAGTTCCAGAACTATTTTGTTCACAAGCAGTATGACCAGACCAACTATTTTCAAACCCACCCATCGCCCCAGAAAGTTTCAGCTTTCCAGATTGACTTCTCCTTAACCAAACTAAACTACTAAAAAAGTTCACTATGGTCAGAGAGTCAGTGAACTTAGTTTGATGTGTAGACCAAAAATCAGACAGCTCGATGTGCTGTAGTGCTGCCTCGGCCCGAATGCCGTGTCCCTTGGCTGACAGCAGCTCAAGCATTAATCACCCGACTCATTAGGGCCCACAGCTCATAAACTCTGGAATAGACCATAGTGACTGTTTTACCCCCTGAAGCATCTGCTTATTTACCTCTCAATACAGTCAACCCACCAATACACACATTTCAGATGACATGGGACTACGACTGTTTATCTCTAACACCGTTATTCATCAGTCCCCATGCTGGCAAAATATCAGTTAGTAACTCACTGAATGAGATCTAAATTTCAATAGTTTGCCTTTACTATTGAATCACCCAAAACAGACAGACATTGTTCCTCTTTGGGGATCTGTGAACAATAAAAGAAAATCTTAATTTTCAAAAATGTTGGTTAAAATGGAAATGCATTGAAAATGGAAACAATGGAAATAAAGGGAAGAAATTGATTTTAACATTGATGCTCTACTCTCAAGAAGAACAAACTATCATAATGAATAAAAAACATCTGACACGACTGACCCTGATTCTGCTGTGAGAGCTTGACAGGATCCCTTGAGGTAAACTGCACACAGTGTAAATGCTTTTTATTTCCACTAAGTAAAAGAGAAAAGAAGACTTTGTCGCTGCTGACCCAAGGAAGAACACGCACGAGAAGACAGCTCACACAGTAATATGCTCCAAGGTCCCAACTTGAATAGGCAGGCTTTTCTAATGCTTCTCACTGCCCCATCATCCAGGACCAGTGGGTGTACTTTTCACTGAAACAATATTTAATGGTCACATTATGACTGTGAAAAGATTTTATGCTCACACGCTCAGCCACATGTTCTCCTAAGGCTGCATTAAAGGGAAAACTATGAGAATAATCTATCACTAATGGGAAAGCTGTGAATGAACTTCAACAACTGAATAATATCAGGTTTCTATCATGTGGTAAAAGAAGGCAGGTAAAAACCTTCATCCAAAACACAATTTTCTTTTCTTTTTTTTTTTTTCTTTTTTTTTAAATCTGTATCCAAGTCGACAGAAACCTCTACAAATAGAAAAGCCAGTCTGTATTGTTGAGTATTGAGTACTGACTACAGAAGAGGCAGCCATTTACATACTGGGAACTGATAGCCTGCAGGTTATGTGTGCAACCTAAGTTACCATGGTGATACGCACAGCGTGAAAAGTGAGTCACTGCACTGAGACCCAAAAGCCAGCCGGGGTTAAGCCCAAAGTTAGTTTGCTAAC
The DNA here is from genome assembly GCF_002814215.2 of Seriola lalandi dorsalis. NCBI lineage: Eukaryota > Metazoa > Chordata > Actinopteri > Carangiformes > Carangidae > Seriola > Seriola lalandi. The sequence goes on from NW_019524777.1 coordinate 130,755, forward strand.
CACTAATCCTGCCTCATGGGACATAACACAGAAACAGAGGTGACAGAAACTCTGAGAGCAACGGCAGCTGCTGTGGTGAAAGAGTGACAAAGATGGCTGAGGGAACATGAGGATTTAAGCTGTATCAGTGACAGCGGTGAAGATAATCCTCTAACAAGCTCACTGAGCAAGAAAGACCAGAAAGGTTTCATTGTGGGAAAAGTTGGCCATAACATGTAAGAACGAAAGTAAACAAAATCTGCTTTTCCACAAGACAACACAACCAATCAGAGATAAGTAGTCAAAACAGTAGTGGTAAGAATAAAGGTCCCCCTTTTTAGGCCACCTTGACACAGTCATAAACCCAAGTGAAAGGTTGTCAAAATTTGGGGAATCATGCTTATAAGAAATAGATGAGTTACATGAAAAGATCAACACCACCCTTGTGTTGGCCAAGTGACTACATCAATCTGGAGCCAGCTGCAGGTTAGCTTATTTTAGCATAAAGATTGGAAACAGGGGGAAATAGCTAGCCTGGCTCTGCACACAAAAAAGAGCCCCTGTGGGTTCTTAGCATGAATGCACATGTGGGCCTTACTTGTAACCCTCCTTGGCATTATTAGCAGCCCACACGGGCAACGTTTTATGTGCCCAAGTGCCAGCTCATCATTCACCCATGTGAGGCCCACATGGGCATGTCGGCCAGGTGGGAGATCTAATATGGCTACAGGCCAGAAAATTAGTTTTGACAGGCAAATATATGAGCACCTGGCAAATTAAGTGTTGAGCCAGCGCTTCTGATTAACATCTCTACAAAACCTCCACAGATATATGTCCCAGCCATTCACAGATATGAGAGTATAAAAATATTACAGCAGTTTTAAATCACACTTTATACTCAATTTGAAATACTTGAAAAGGGAGTGTAAAACCTGCAGTATGAACCGATGCTGTAAAAGGCTCACAAAGTCAAAGTGTGTGTGAGGACGCTGCTGGTTGTGTGTGTGTGTGTGTGTGTGTGTGTGTGAGAGAGAAAGAGAGAGAGAGAGAGAGAGAGAGAGAGAGAGCGAGAGAGAGTCACTCTCCCCAGCCCCCTGCCCAATTTTCACAGAGGCTGGGTTTCATCAGGTTTTGTATTTCAGACCTATTGATTATCTGCAGTGAGGGGGCACTGTGACAAAACCTCAGCAGGAGTTCTCCATCTGTAATGAGCCATGTGCCAAAAACAGGCTCTCTCCTTCACACACACACACACACACACACACACACACACACACACACACACACTTGCTCTGCTGTGTTATTGCTTCCCTGGTTATGAAAGAGAGGTATAGAAATATGCTCTCTAATAAAAGCAGTAAGGCTCATGCTGGTGAATGCTTCTTTTATAGGATGATCCAATCTGCTGTGAATCAATAAAAACATTCACAGTACATCGCATTTATACCCTTAACACACATATAACATCTTGGGCTGTATTTCGTCTTATTCTGTATGTTTCATGTGAATGTTACAATTGGTTAGCTGATCGATTCGCTTTCAGTGAGGCCCAGTAGCCCCTGTGGTCCTCTCTTCCTAATCGATTCTTATCTCCCTGACCTTTGAGTCTCCTGTACACATGAGTGCGGCCTAAAGGTGCAAACACGGAGATGGAGAGCGGCACGTACAGCTCTGCAGAATGCAGCACACTTACCAGCCAGACTACTCGGCACACAGATTACACACAAGTAGGTTTGAAGTTTTAAGATCTCAATTATTAATTTCGAATCTTCGGGACCTTAGATAAAGATGAAAAGCCGTTACCTCCATTTTCACGGTACATGGCTTCCATCTTGTGGCGGGAAGAAGAACAGCCGCCCATGGACGTCACTGTCGTAAATAAGAAACACACACCTCGTGGCAGTGTCGCTTGACGGCAATGTGTAATTTTAGAAAATCGACATGGCTTCCTCGGTGATTTGCAGAGAAACACAGAGCAGGTATACAGCAGCTGTCATTAAATCATGAAAACAAATAGCTTACGGACTTAACGGTCATGTCTACCATTAGTTCACTACAAAACCAGTCGTAAATGTCGCATGTGGTGCTTTGAATTAACCTCCTGTTAGCTAGCAGACCTGTAAAGTGACCACTGGGATTCTTTTTTGACACTACCATTTCAGGGTGAGTTCAGTGCTAAACAGAGACGTGAAGCAGTATGGAAAGAAGTACATGTTTGACTGCAATGAGGAGACGTGCTGGAATTCAGACCAGGTAAATCTACAGCTGTGTCCAAGTGCCATACAGTACTATTCTGTGTACAGTCTGTACTGGTTACTAATTGTCCTGGTATTCTGTTTTTGCAGCTACTAACTAATCAAGATACGTCATCGTTTTATTCTAACAGGAAATGACACAATACTCAAACTGCACCTTTAGAGTGCCACCTAAACCTAATAAAGAAAAAAAAATGTTTTCTGTTCTCACCACTATTTACAGTACGTGTTATTTTTGCAGCTGTTAGAAGCTCTTCCATTTCTATTGTGTATAGCATTGGAATCAAGTACATCAACTGTGCACTACTTGCAAAACCTGATTACAAAGACGCTCAAGATAATGTTCCCATAGACTTCCCTCAGCTACCTGGATCTTACACTGTTTGTGTCGCAATGAGTCATTATGAAAATTTTATTTTTTGCAGGGTGAATGTCAGTGGGTGTCTCTGGAGTTCCCCCAGTCTGTCACGCTATCAGAATTAAAGGTCCAGTTCCAGGGAGGCTTCTCTGCAAAAACATGCAAGCTGGAAGGTGAAACCCAGAGATTACATTTTCCAACTGTAAACCTCATCACAAATGGTGTCCTAATGTGACTATCCACAGCCACCTTCTTTTTCTTTTCTTTCTTTTTTTTTTTTTTTTTTTTTTTTTTTTTAACCATTTTCTATTGCAGGTGTGACAAGATAAGGTAAATGATTTTCCACTTGTGCTCTCTGCAGGTTGCCTTAAAGATGGAGACTTTACAGTGATCAGCCATATTTACCCAGAAGACAACAACTCGCTTCAGATATCCTTCATTCTTACTATGCAGCATTTGTGAGGAGAGATTAGAATGGTTACCTGGGTACCTACATTTTTTTTCTTTTAATTTCAGTGGGGTGGCAAAATCTGAAAAGCTGCTGTATATTTTCTTCTTCTGCTGCTATTTACATTTAACTCCTGATTATGCATTATTCATAATTTACAGACTATGATGTGTTCCATAAATAATCTTTAGTTTGAACAGAGCTACTGTATCAGACAAATCTCAGTAATCCATGATAGATTTTTTTAAACATAGTTAACACTTAATGTTAATACCCAGTGCAGTTGCTGTAATACAGTAAAAACTCAGTCTGCCAATCTACACAAGGGTTATTACAGCAGCTCAGGCTGCACCTGTCACTCTAGGAACTATGTGCTTCCTGTTGGTGTTCTAGATGGGTCGTAATAAGTAACTGACAATATTTTCCTAGGCATGCTTTACATTATTACCATGCTTATCTTGTTCTTAACTCCACACCCACAGCTTTCCCATACAGGAGGCCCCTGCAGTGGACAAAGTAAAAATAATATTTGAGAATAGTGCCGACTTTTTTGGGAGAATTATTGTTTATTCCTTGGACATCCTGGGGGAAAACGCTTCATGACCATTTTTTAACCCTCTCGTGAGAGAGGAAATGACCCCTGAGTAAAGTACAGGACACAGGATGGTGTGGTGGCACTTGGGAAGCATGTCATCTGCACTGCCACCTCCTCAACTGATGTGAATGTGGCCTTTTTTGGTATGGACATTTTCATGGATCTATCTGGCATTCTCTCTTCATTACCTAAGGACAGGAGGCATGGCATGGAGTCTGAATCAGTGTTTTAATTGCAGATTTAAATGGGTTTGTTGTGATGATAAGAGCACTTGTAATCCCTTATAATCTATATCTATATTGTGCCTTTGAGATGAAGTGGCATTCAAGTGGAACAAACAGTATAAAAATACATTTTTATTAAAACTTGTTTACAGTCTTTTTTTGCTGTCCACCAACCAAACAAAAAATAATTCTGCTACATAAAAGGGAATGCACATATATGGAATAAACTATTTATAAATTAACAAATGCAGTTTACTCAGTGTAAATGTCTCTGCATATGTATTGATCTATTACAATGACTTGTAATTATAACAGGCATTTTAGTCATCTACAAATGACAACTGGATGTAGATCTGAGATTATCTGTGTCAGGCTGTCCCTTCCATTTATTTATTTTAACTAGTGTCATGTCGACGTTGGTGTTGGCTTGTAGAGTTTCAGAATATGGTCCTCCAACACTTTCTGAACTAGGAAACAAAATACATGAAATTGTTAATTCACTACAGCAAAACATTCTTTACAGTAAGATAAAAAGAAATCATATTTGTCAGGTAGAAGACAATACATACTCTTTTTGTGTCCAAGGGCAACAGCTAAGGCCATTGGGCTGTACCCAGAATCAGACTCAATGGTCATGTCTGCTCCTTTGGCTGAAACAGAGTACAGTAGTGGCCATTAGTAAAAGCATTTAAACAGAATTTGCTAGAATTTATTAATTTATGGACATGCAATGTACCTAAGAGTGCCTCTACACATTTGATGTGGTTCCCTCGTACAGCATAAAGAAGAGGAGTTCCACCATTCTGAGAATAAAATACAAAAGTGTTCATTAAGAGCAAAACAAACACATACATTGTAATTCTATTTCAATGTTTAATAGACTTTGTCAGCCATCTTAATAATGTGTGTTGGCTTGCCATAACTAGTAAATTTTGCAGATTTCTGATGATGCGTGACATAAAGAAAGTCATAAAAGTACCCAGTCGTAAGTGTTAATGTCTACTCCATGTCTGAGAAGAGACTCGACAATGTCCACATAACCTCCAGAGCTGGCCAGTGTCAGGGCACTCTCTCGCTCCCTCGCGATTGTTTTGGGGTCTGCACCCTGAAATATAAATGCAATAAACATTAGTGAGATGGTGCATTTAGTCTTAATGACATGTGCATTTCTTTATGGTCAGCAGCAGTTGCTTACTTCTAACCTTTTCCAAGAGAAAATCCACCATTGCTTTCTCTCCAAACGCTGCTGCCCACATTAGAGGTGTAAAGCCCCGTTCATCCTGTTTGCTGAGCAATGAACTGTCTGCAAAATAAAACCGATCACAGCCCGACAGAAGGAATTTTATACAATTTAGTACTGGTGAAAATCTGCATCGTGTTTTACTGCTTGGTGGATAGCAGTGAGATCCAGACCCCTCACCTTTACTCAGATGTGCAGCCACTTGTGAAACCTCGCCCTGAGCTGCCAGCTGGTGGATAGACAGAGCTAATGGAAATAAAATCTTCATATCTTCATGTGATCAAGCCAATGAAAATACAATGATTGCTTGTCTAACACAACTTTATTAAACCTTTGTACTTACAGTCTAATGTTGCTGGGCGAACTGTAATCTCATTCCCACGCTGTTTGTTGGTCAGAGTTGTGGAGTGTTTGAACAAACCCTCTTCATCCACATCCATGTTCTCTGGAGACACCAGCCCAGTCAGATGAACCACAGCCATGTCAGAGGAAGCAAGATATTAAATGTTAAATTGATTATTTTAAAAATCAGATGACTTCATGTTACACATGATGCCTAACATATATTAAAAGACAAAATAAAAAGGGGTCAAATACCATTGGACGTCTCATCTCTGGACTCGTAGGGACATGCGTTAGCGTTAGTTGCCTGAATATTTTGGCCATCTGCAACCTCATCATCACCTCTGGTCTCCATGATCACTGCAATAAATAAAGACACGAACTACTAAATACTGTGGTGTTGCCATCAAGAAAAAGTAGCCTAAATTTTGTTTATAAAACAAATTACATTGTAAACTCACCACATCCAGCCTCACAGTCTAATTTGCGCTAACTTCCTTTTGGGAAAACTGAAAGTAAAAATCATTTCAATTCACGCGACGGATATCACTGGCCATCGAAGTGTGCCTACGGTACATTACTTATCGCTCAGCTGATTTACTATTTAATGAATCAATTATTTTAACAAAACAGAGGAATCACCCCGTGTAACGTAGCACAGCGTCTGGCACTCTTTGAAGGAAGAACTGTTTTTACATAATCAATATTTCTGTCCGGAATATTGTCGTGTGACACATGACAACAAAAACACGGAAGAAGCAGGAACCAGCTGACATAACACGCTAACGGATGCACTGTTGTTGTCAAATTCCTATTGTAACAACAAGCTTGCATTATGGAGGACCAAGAGATGCAGCTGAAAGTTAGACGAGGTAAATACAAGATACATAAAATCACCATTTCACTTACCTCATTGTTACCTAGCAGCTAAGCCAGTAGCTGTTAGCTCACCTTTGCCGCTAAGCTAATGCTGTGCCGCCAGTATTGTGATTAAGCTGTCCTATGGCCATTTTTCCGTGTCCGCTGGTTTTGGACGTTTCCCTCCGTTGTTTCTAACACGGCTCCTGTATCCTCTCTGTCTGTCTTTCTTTGACTCTACAGTGTCTGACAAATTCACCGAGAGCATGTACGTACTGGCTAACGAGCCGTCAGTGGCTCTCTACAGACTGCAGGAACACGTCAGGAGGTCGCTGCCTGAACTGGTGCAGCACAAGGTATTCAGATTATGTTGTACTGTTGTAGACCACAGACTATATAAAAAGGTGAAGACAAAAACCGCGAGCTAGTGCGTGTGATCAGACGACATTTTGTTGGGGAATGGGGTTTGGTGTATTCACAGTATAATTGTGTGAGCCCCCTTAAAAGCCCAGTTCTTCATTTTGTCCTCACATTACAACGTCATTATGTCTCAGCTGTCTCAGTAAAAATGCAGTTTAAATTCGTCAGTTAAAACTGAGGAAGACAATAGTAAAGACACAACTCCTTAAATTAATAAATCATTTATACTTAAGCCTGTATTTTATTTTGGAGGCCTTTTTTACAGCAGACATTTTGACTTGACACAGAAGGAAAGCGCAGGTGTTACTAATAACATTAACACTGCCTCTGTACTCCTCAGTTGTCTCAGTAAGCCATGACAGTGAGCCAGCATGAATAATACCAGGAGCCTGAAATTGAAGCAAGTAAATGGAATTCATCCACCATTAATTTGATTATTTACACCTTTGCTTGTCTTACCGCTGCATGTCAATATGTCACAGGGGTCCATTTGCTGATATTACTTTCTCACTCTCTCACTTCCTTGTTTCCGTGTTTTTGTTTTTGTGTTGGTTAGTGTATACAGTGAGTTAAAGAGGTACTTTGTAAGTAATAGCTGATGATTTAGGTACCATTCACCTTTTAGAATACAGGTTTGTTTGTGTTCACTTTTGCATAACAACCCACAAAATATATCTAAATATATACTGATAAGTTCAAAAAATTATGACTGGTACTCTGAGCAGTCTGCGGCTGTACAGCCCCATAACATTTCTTCCACAACCAACAGGTTATGAGAACAAGCTGTTCACTCACCATGTCATGTATCTGAGAGATACGAGATAATCGACAATATTCACTTCATCCGTGAGTGGTCATAATGTTTTGCTTTTACTTTTTTCTCACTTCCCACACAGACAGATATGCAGAGCTGGGAGGAGCAGAGTCAAGGAGCCATCTATACTGTGGAGTATGCATGCAGGTGAGAAAATGCACAGACCTACATATTTTCCCAAATCACAGTGGCCCAATAATATGACTGTTAACACTGTCATTGGTATGCTGGTTTTTGCAGTGCTGTGAAGAGCATGACGAACAGCAGCATGTATTTCAAAAATATTGACAGTCTGCTCCGTCAAGCCATCAGCATGAAGGAACAGATTAGCAACTCTCAAGGACGCAGGTAGGAGGCAGCAGTGAACATCTTCACTGAGACATGGTGGTGTCCGGAGTGTAGGGGTGGGCAATATGACATTGTTTTAAAATTATAATGATATTACACTAACATATGCATATGGTGCCATAGAGCATAGTTAATCAGTGTTTTTGATTTATTGTGTTAAAGGCGTTATTATTCATCTGTTAAGATAGAAGGATCACTGTTCTCTGGTCCTTTACTGGACTTTGTTGGACCTGACACGCCTATTTCCTTAAAAATGTGAAAATAAGGCTGCTGATTAAAAAAGCAACAAAATGTGTAAATTTAAATGCACACTGATTTGTTGAGCAGCAAAGTTAGTTCTGTGCTGCTGTCGGCTAACTCAACTCTTCCATGTATGACACATAATTTTAGCTTTAAAACTGAAAGAATAAGCCTATAAATATACACTTTAATGTATCTACATTTTGTTGATTATGAAACTTGTATATAAATGCAGTGCCTGTGGGTATGACATATTTGAAGGCCCAATTATATATGATGTAATAATACACATTTCTGAAAAACAAAAACAAAATGCCTTTATCCCTGTGTGTGTATAGTAAAGTGTCAGTATGAGAGCCTTTCTCACTTTGCCAAATCAGCTCATCTTTGGAGTTGGTTTTCATGCGCAGTTATCTTTCCAAACCAATAGTGATTGACATAATTACTGTCAATATTTAAAAAAGCCAGATAATCATAGAGCATATCACCCACCCTGACTAAAGTGTCAAAGATCCACTTGTGGGTCCTTGTACTTTCACATTTTCAGTGGCTCAGTGTCTCGACTTTTATCCTGTTTGTATTCATTCTTTGCTCCACATCATACCTTTTGTTCATGTATGACATTTGTTTCTGTTTGTTTTATTCTATCCATTATTTATAATAATTTGGATCAATTAATATTTTTGCACATCAGCTAATGTTTTTTTTTTTGGCAATTTATTCCCCCAGTACAAAATATTGATCCTGTTCTGAACTCTTTGTAGTGAATAGGAGTGTCATGTTTTCTGTTGTGTTTCTTTGTGTTGTTTCTTTATTTCCCACTGACACCTGCATGCAGCTTACATGATGTGACCCATTCTCCTAGTCCCCTTGTCTCTGCTCCACATGCCCCATCCACTTCCTCATGACCTCTGAACAGAGGTGTCCAGGTCAGTAGTTTCTCCCAACATGACAAAATCACACTCTAAGGCCTCTATTAAGACATAAAATGTTTTGTTAGCGAGTTATAAATTAGTGAAATGTGCAGTAAAATGACCTTTCAATTCATTTTGTAAACATTGTTTTAATGTCTTATTTAAGTGTTCAAAATTATTCTACTTTTAAATTGAATTATATTTTCTAGAATTAATTTAAAGTTGATATGAAATAATTTTGAACAACACAAAACAAAACACTCTGCACATTGTGCACAAATATTTGGCAAAAAGCTGCCATATACAGCGAAATAAAGTATTTACATTATTACAGTGAAAGCTATAAATTTGCCAGATTGATATTTGGGCAACATTGGTGTGTATGAGATTTAAATCAAATTCATTGATACGAAACACTACAAATTATACAAAATATCAATATGTTTTTCATTGAACTAAAAATGCCATAATGCCAACAGGAGAAATCAGTTGATGAATGTGTAAAGTTGGGTTTGTTTTTAAATCACAGTCCCGTGTTGTCTAATCAGTCAGGATAAACATGTTGCATGTAGAATAATACAAATGGACAGTTTTACACCTGTTTGAGATGACACTTATGTTAGCAGTCCTCTTTTGACATGTATAGAAGTCATCAGTGTCTTAAACCATAAGCTCAGCTTCCTTTATGTCACACAAGAGTAGAGTCTTTTGCAGAGATCCCTGACTTGCGTGCAAGGACACTCCTCATCTCGTTGTTGACCCCATTCCAGGGTTTAGCCTGGGCCTGCAGTAGACCAGATTCAGTAGACAGGGTCCTGTGCATTCTGGGACAGCTGCCACCGCTGCTGTAGCCGTCTTTATCACTAGCCTGGCCCTGTGACCCTCCAGCAGGGGAGTACTGCTGTTGCTGGTATGGTTCTCGTTGTCTCGGGTTGCTACATTGAGGGAAGGGGGAGATCTGATGTTGGAGGTGAGACTGGCTGCGGTGCATCCGTGGTTTGTCCACACCAATTTTGAGCTCGCAGGGCCGAGATAAAGGCGTGTTGCTGCTTCGGTGGTCATTCTGGTAGAGGGTGTTGAGGTGGTCACTGTGATAGTGCTTAGCACTATAAGAAGCTTTGACCAGAGAGTGAATTACAACGACCAGCAGGATCAGGATCCCTGAAGACAGGACACAAGCACTGGCAATACCTGTCTCCACCTCAAATATTAGGAGCATAAAGATGGACATTGCTGCCAAGGAAGAGAAAGAGGAAGGAGAAAAACAGAATTTACTCACACAGAAGAAATACTAAATTCTTTCCTCTATTTTTAGCAAACAATGTTAATCTGTAATGGGACATTAAACTGTGCAAAGCAGATTTTGAAAGTTGTTATTTTCTACTTAAATCCCTGCTTCCTACTCTCACCAGACACGTTTTACAAGTTAGGAATTACAAAAATGTGTCTCATTTTGTTGAAATTATATATAAAGGCCAATTGTTCTCATCTGAGTTGTCTATGTTTGTCTGCAGGAAGAGGACCATGGACTCTGGCATGCTAAAGGAAGGGGGAGAAAAACACAGCTCTGGGATGTGACGTGACTTCCTTAGCTGGTGGTGTTGTTTTCTACAGTCCCTTGCTCTGCAACTTCTTGATTGCCGCTAAAGTGGGGTCATCAGGACGACACCTCCTCATCACAATGGAGTGACTGCCTCCAGTGACCCCACAGTACAAGCCGCTCAGTGGAACAGAGCACCACAGCGCTGCCAGGTTCAGCATTAAAAACACTTAAGTCATGGACGCTGCTCAAAGAATGCATTGTTCTCTTGGACTCGCTGGATGGACCAGAAAGAAAGCAGCAGGGCTGTTTTTGCCTCTGCTGTTGAAAATCCACTGCAGTGCCCATGTTTTGGACACTAGTTTTCAGGGTTTTTTTGTGTTTGTTGTTAGACTGAAAAGTACCCAGCATGCAAATTATAAAAGCTTAGTACACATACACATTGAAAACAGAGAAGTGTGCTAGAAAGCAATAACAGGTGCCTAGCACTAACCCGTGTTTCAGTTCTTAAATGTACCTCCATGCCAGATTGGGTGAAATGTTCCAGAGAATTCAGACTCTTAAAAAAACAAGAGAATCACATTTTTCACTTTTATTTTCTTACCTGCCAAGTAGACAGAAACCCCCAGGCAGAACAGTCCAATAGCCACATGTCGTACAGCTCTGCTGTCCAAAAGGAACCAGTCTGCTCTGTTGCAAGAAATTACATGTTTAGTGTCTTGTCTCATAATGTGTTTACACTAACATTGCTACTTTAGCTTTTAAATAAATCCATGATTTTATGCAATTTCTGTCATTTCTGTTTTGGCAGTTTTCTTTTGTTACACCTTCTTTGTTATACAATCAAACTTCTCTAATTCCTTTTTATTTCTTCCCTGATAAGTTTTTATATCTGAGCTGTAGGTCCTAAATCATTTGATTGATGATTATTTTGGTCAGTTTAAATGCTAGATGTTTTGTGCAGCTCATTATTATTCACATTTTCTTGGAATGTCCCCTCTGTCAGTGGGGAGGTCCTGGGGCATGCTGTTGGATTTGTAAACCGACGTGGGAAAGGACCAGCTAGAGGCCGTGCGCTGGGTGCATAATGAGAGGGAAGCCATTGTTTCGATGGGATTCATTGGGGTTGAGAGGTGGGGGTTGACCAACAACATTGCAGTAAGGGCCTCTGCACTCTGACACATAAAGGCTTTTATGCTTCTGAAACCATGTTTTCTTATAATGAAACTTAATACAGTTAAATTTATCATCCAGGATAAGGTTGTGGTTTGCAGAGAACAATTAAAGAAGGAGGAGAAACAAACACTAAATAGATTAAATGTCAATTTCCACTTAAAGCAACAGTGTTGTGCACTGTGACCAGAAAATAAGAACCCCTGTAGGATGAAGTGTTGTTTTGCTCTGCCTTATATTGAAAGTTATATATTCATGTCAATTACATGTCTGAAGGAGAAAAATAAAAAATAAAATCACCTAACAATATAACACAGATTTAAAAATAAAGCTGAGTTTAAAAAAATAGTTCCAAAAAGTGACACCATGGTCGTATTGATTGCAGCACTTTTGTATTGGATTTTATATTAGATGCACCTAAAGGATAGTTAAATAGTATGTAAATGATGTAGCTTTTTGTGTATATAATGGTAAATGCTCAAATGTTTTGTAACAGTAGCACAAGTAAAGAAGAGTCTTAAAGTCAGCAGACTGAAATTAATGCCCATTATACAACAACCGCTATCCAAAGTTTGCTAACATTAGCCACCGTAGGCTACTGGTCATACCAGCCCAAATAAGGATGAAGTAGCAAAAGTGAACTGAACTGAGCAAAAGTGTTTTGTTTTGTTTTTTGTGTGTGTTTGTGTGTGTTTGTGTGTTTTCGCTTTATCTTTATTGTCTTCTCTTTTTTATCATTGTTTGTGTTGTTGCTGATGAATGAGAAACTGTTATTTCTTCTTTTAAAACGCCTACCTGAGTGAAGTGAATCTCCTGTGCGTATTAATATTGTAATTAAGTGTAGTGCGGTCACAGGTGAGTGTAAGCCTTCAGACGTGATCCAACCTATCAGAACTGACCGGAACTATATGTTTTAGTACCGTTTAGATCTACAGCAGAATAACACAAGTGAGGGAAGTAGCTGCAATGGCTGCCGCAGTAACAGGTGGTAGAAGAGCAAGGTAACATGCTGCCTAAATACCTCTCAGTATCCTGCTCTCCTCTGCACACCTCTGTTGAAAAATAGCTGTGGAGGAGACACACCACCACAGAGCTTAAATTGAGGGTGAGGGACAGAGCAGAGAGCACCGTGGAGACCGGCAGCAACACGGCCCAGACATGAGCGGGTATGACCGAGGAGGTGGAAGGGGGAGACTCCTTCACCGACGCCTGTTGAGACTGGAGCTGGAAAATCAAAATGACCGATAAAACAGACATGATGGCGGATAAAATCCCCAGTAAAGACAGAACAATTAGAGACCGCTGGCTGTACTTGAGCGTCATCTTTGTCCCAAATCTCCAGCGGTCAGGTTTTCTGCAGAGAATAAAAACTTTTCCTATCCTGGTCGGACTCCTTAAAAACAGCTCTCAGGCGGCGATCCTAAACTCCCCAAAAGTGCGCTAGCATTGCAGTGTGTATTCAGTGTTTTCCTTTGTCCTTCCAGGATGAATAGTTTCCTCCCCAACATGGATTTTTGCAGCAGTTTGCCTGTTATGCTGGAGCGCCCCGCTGCTGCGTCTGAGCATGTGATGTGCTTTAAATCCCCAGATTAAAAAGTTCGCAACAACAATGGACTTTTTCTCTTGGATCCTCAGTAACAATGCGTTGACGTGCTCCTGCGAGAGGCAGAGCTCACTGACTAAACACAAAACACTGGCAGAACAATGGACCTTAAAAAAATTCCTACCATTATATTAAAACGTGAATTTAATTGCATTGCTTTTTTTGAGTTACGCAACAATATAGCCAATTAAAAGCAGTAGCTATTATATATATATATTATAACCTGCATTATCCAAAATATGTTCTAAGGATTCGTCCTAAGGATTCGTGCACATCCTGTAGGATGACCTGAGCTGCACTAAAATAAAATAAAATAATAATAATAATAATAATAATAATAATAATAATAATAATAATAATAATAATAATAATAATAAAAACAAATAGGAGCTAAAATCAAATGTGACAATTTGTCCAAAAGGTCTAAAATTGTTCCAGTGCAGAATTCAGACCATGGCAGTTGTAAATTACAGCAGGATTTGCAGCATCTTAGCTAACCCCTGATTATTGTTGAACACCCTTTTATTCTGGCTGCAGCTCCTCACATTCTCTGACTTGAATTAACTTTACTTTAGTTGCCGTGGAAACATGCACAGCTTAATAGGGATGCACTTTTTTTTTACTGCATCGATTTATTTTTACAATCACCTAAACTAACAGCTATACTTTTACCCCCATGTGTATATTACAACTGTGTAATAAGATAAGTTATTTTTCCAGTATTGAGTTAATAGATTATATTAACTGTTCGCTATATGTATAGTTCATTTCTAGGCTATGACTGCTGGACCACAAACACCTTGACTTACTTAAGGTCTGTGACTTATGATACAGAGCCCTTATTGTTCTGTTAGAGGTTGGGGGGGTTGGAAGGGATAAAGGTGTAACCCATGTTCTGTTGAGATGTAGATAAGAATGCAGCTATAAAAGTACACAATGTGAACAATTGCTCTCACACATGTACACTGACCATGGAGGTTATTTCTGAATTCGACAGCCTCACCACATGCTCTAAAAGGGTCGTGGCTGATCTTGTCGAAAGCAGAAGTGAGAAGTTTCAGGAAAATGAAAAAAAAAATGGACTTGATACGGAAAGTTCTCAAAGGCGCTGTTATCTCTATAGTTTCTACTTCATGGCTTTTGCCTTCTGTTGTTTATTTACGACATTTAATAATCAAGGTTGTGATTCAGTCGTCAGTCTCCTGATTGACAGACCTCTCACAGTGTTAAGAATACATTTATGAGAATACACTTGCATAAACACCACACTGAGGAAAGGCAGAATTTCCCCTTTTCTACAGGTGATTAGCTGCCTGTATTTACAGCTGGGAGTTTGCACTATTCTCTGTTGGCGTGATGTGGCCACTGCAGATGAATCCTGGAGGTAAAGGCTTTGGCAGTCTGTAGGGATGTTACTAACTATTGCATCAGATGCACAGTTTGAGTTTCCTCTTGGGATGTCAAACTGTGTGTGTTCGTGTGTAAGTAGCATTATATGTGTGTCTGTGTGTTGATATGTTTGTCAGTGTGAATATGTGTGTGTGCGTGCGTGTATGTGTGTGTCAGAGAGAGAGAGAAATAGAGTTGTTGTCCGAACTTCCAAAGATGATCCGCGCTAATAAATTGTCACTATATTATTTTTAGGAGTAGCCTACATTGTGTCACATCCCAAAAATAGTCAATAATGCAGCACATTCAGTTATTACCTCTAAATATATCTTTTAAGCTGACAGCATGTCTGCTTTCCATCACTGTCTTAGCTTTGCTTGGGATAATTTTATTTACCATTTTTTCCTTTTCCTCTCTCACTCCATTCATCATTTTATAGTAGAAGTACAGTATAGATGCAATCCAACAGCCTTGCCCCAAATACATCCTTTGTGAAGCTGATGTTAAATGTTTGTAGAGCGAATCAGAGAGTTGCTGATCAAACTATGTTGGTTTTTCGGGGCTGTTACTTATATAACTTGTTGCTGTATCACGCCATGACCTATTGTTAGGCATTCCTTTATTTTTGTTCAACCCATTAGGCCTGTAGCTGAGGACAAAATTCCAGTTATAGTTTCAATTAGTACTTCATTTTAAACTGGGATGAATTTTGTTAGATTTACTCACAGCAGCAGCAGAATTCAGACATGATGTGGAGAGGTAACTGTCTCCGTCTTATGGCTGAAGGAAGGGCTCTTCAACCAGCTGTGCAGTCATATCAACAACACTGCTTTTATTTAACTATGTATTTATGCCCAGGTATTTTGCACTAAATTAAATGATAGGATTATATATGGCCTTTGATTTAAAAGCCCATGATGTACACAAAAACTAAAGTAACTCAGAGATGTTTTCTCAGAAACCTTCATTTTTCATTTTTAATGTTGTGCAGCTTTATTAAACCCTGAAGTAATATAGGATTTTGAGATAATAATAATAATAATAATTAAAAAAACTTACATCACTACAAAATGCAATTAAATCATGCCCTACCACTGTAACTAAACACAGAACATGTGTTTAGGGCAGTGGTTTCCAACATAGATGCCTGGACCCCTCAGAGGTTGTGACATTAATCTGACGGTTCATGGATTACATTAAAAAAAAAAACCCGAACATATTGTATTTGTTTGTTGTTTTCTGCATAGTTTTACCTCTTCAGGCCTAAAAGGGGAAACCACTCTCTCAACTCAGGAAGCCTGTGATGAGGGCTCGCATGTAGACAAGCTAAGGTCATAAGCAAAAAATGCCGGGCATCACTGGCATCAATTTCTTTACACACACCAGTTACGGAAGAATAAGATCTCACAGAAGCGCCATCCTCAGTCAAAATTTAGGATTTATTGAAATAAAAGTGTGTTGGCCTATTGAGACCATCCTTCGGAAATCAACAGTGAAGCCAGTCTGAGAAGTGGTGGTTTCCAACATTACAGGAACCTTCAGGGTGCCATCAGTTGAGCTGTAGGTCGTCTCCATTGAAACAAAATAACACAATTATCAGCCACTTTCTTTACACATTTACACGTGTAATGTAATATAATGCCCTATCAAGGTTTAGATATTGTTTTATGTATTTTTCCTTCACCAGTCACAAAGAGAAAGCTGATTTTTTTTCTTCTTGTTTTGCAACATGTGAATTGTTCACATGTCACACATCACAAAACTGCACTTTTCACTGCCCACTGTCACCTCCCCCTCCCCTCCACTATTGAAATATTAGCCTACACAAAATCACAAAAATAACAAAAATACAACAAATGTAGGTAGTGTAACTTGTGCTGTAAACTCCCTGACAGCCTTGAGTGACTGGTGCGTTTGAACGGCGGCCGGGAGGCGGAGGAGTGCGTCCAATGGCACGGCCGAGGAGGCGGGGTGTTAGTGAGAGAGAGGGGCGGGCTGCAGCAGCCAGCTGTTGGAAAGCAGCGCTCCTGAACCATCCGCTACTACTGCATCAGGTGAATATCTGTACATCAGCACAGGACCGGAGCACAACGCAAGGCTCCTTCCGATCGTTAACACATCTGTGCCTTTTCTTCTTCTTTTTTATTAGCAACTTTCCTCGTTTGACTGGTCTTGATCGAGTGGGTGAAACTCAAGAAGTAAACAGAGGAAAGGAGATCGAGGAACAGGTGAGGTTAGATGCTACGGTTTTGTTTGTTTTTTTTTAAGCATGTGGGTTTACTTTTTTAATATCTCGGTTTTAAAGGCAAATGAGCAAAGTTTCCTGAGGTTTCCTGTGCGGCAGGATTCACGGCACAGCTGTGAGTAAAGTAGCCTACCTGTTGCTGTGTTATTGAGAGCAGCCTATAGATGAGGCTATATTAGACAGGGATGCTTGGCAACTCGGGGACAGACAGGCTATTCTTAAACAGTCTATTTTGAATGACGTCAGCAATTTATTAGGCCTAATTATCCGCAAACATTTTTTGAGCTATGTATTTTTACAGTTTTTATTTTTAGCGCCGAATAGCTCGCTGCTCGACTTCAACAAGCATCTCAGCTCAGTTTGTTCCACATTTATTCTTTGTCACAAGTAGTAGCATAACTATACCCCCCCCCCCCCCGCTTTTGATTGCATCAGAGAAACATGAGCAGATAGATAGATAGATAGATAGATAGATAGATAGATAGATAGACAGACAGACAGATAGACAACCTGTTTCCCTTCCAATCATTTGACTGCTCAGTCTCATTCAAAATGTGCATTGATGAAACTGATGTTTTAAAGCGTATGAGATCATTGGCTGGAGTTGAGACTTTTTGCAGCCTCCCTTCAAAAGGCTCAAAGAGGTTTCCCTCCGTCAGCTGTCATAAAGGTGTGTCTCATCTTCACAGCTTTGTAGAGTCCGTTGAATCGAAAATCTTTTTTCTTCATGGAAAGATCAGATGTTCAGCTCATGCCTGCGTGTACTCTTGCTATTCTGGCTCTATCAAAAATATCAAGGCAATTCAATTATCTCCTGTTAAAATTAGACAAATATTTCCTCACCATTACTCTGCAAAGGCCCAGTGAGCACATGAACTCTCTGACCCTGAAGATGTGTCACACACACACACACACACACACACACACACACACACACACACACACACACACATTCATTTAACCTTAACCTTCAGCATAAAAGTGACATTGTTTAAGTTAAGATGCTAGCTGTGAATGGGCTGAGAAGAGTGATAAATATAATTAAGAAATGAACAGTTACACAACGGGTTTCCTCTTGGTGATACACATTTCTGTTTTGATTTGGATGGGTTTGACATTTTGCCCGTCACCCTTTTTCACTTGCGTTTGAGAGGTTTTATGTATTGGTTCATGCAAATGTGGTTAAAGTTTTCTATTTTCGGAGACAGTTTTGGGTCTGGTTTCACATTTGACCCTATTTACCCAACTTAGATGTAACTGAAATGGATAACACTCTGAACACAAAGCTGCAGAGATCAATATAGTGTAATGCAGCAATCGTAGTAGGTGCAGTTTCTCTTGTGATTGATTTTTATTGTATAATCAACCCATGACTGAATGAAAAGTATGAAAAATAATATATCACAGAAGTGGGGCAGTGGTGCAGAGACATACATCAGAGAGAATTATATAAAGTACTTTATATTTCCCCACTTGGGAAACTGATAACACCTACAGCAGTCTTTGATTAATTTTGCCATTATATTTAGACCGTTTAACAGCCAACACTGCAGATATGGACCTGTGTGATGCACAAAATGTGATCAGTTGTTCTATGAATCTGCCTTGCCGCCACAGAATAAGCCATTTGCTTGTTCGGCTAATATGCATACACGTGTTTATCGTGTTTTTGAAACATTTACAAGCCATCATGCTCTGAATGACTCATGGAAAGAAAACCATTGAAGCAGAACCCCCAATACTCAACAAATGGCCTACTTTTTTCCCTTCTCATTCATGCATACAGTTCACTGCAGCGAGAAAAACATCTAGTGCAATATATTCACAAATGTCATCACAACAACTGATCAAACCTATTAAAATTGTTTGTTGCTGATTAGACAGAAGCTCCCAGGGTATGTCAGAGAGCAGGGCTGCTGGCGCCTGCCATGTGTCTGTACTCAGTTTTTTCCACTGTCTGGCCTCTGGGAAGATGTCTGACAACGGTGGTGTCTTTCCCCATAGAAGCTACAAGACTCAGGGGCAAGTGTGTGTGTGTGTGCAATTATTGCACTATTACAGTACACACAGTGACTCTGTTTTGCATTCACATCTCATCATAGGACTTCTGGGACTAGTTGATGACATTTAGAGGTTTAAAAGAAAGAACAGTTTCCTCTTCTAATGTTCACCTTTCCTCAGAGGTCCATGAGTTGAGCCTAAAGATGAAAGGTCACAGGCAGTGGATAGTTCTACTTGTGAAGCATTCACAGACCTCAAATGGCAGTTGTTGTGTGGGAAAACATCCAGAATTAGCTGATGTGTGGGGCACAGTGCAGCTTTTCCTGCCTGTCTTGGCCTTTAGGCCTTCGACAAACCTACTAAACCACATAGAGTTCTATAGCTAAGTCTACACCATTTGGCTGGAGGTGTAGCTATATTTATCTAGCTAGTCATGTGTTCTAACAGAGCTGTCTGTGGTGGTGATAGTCGTCGTTTGGTTATATCTGAGAGGAGAGGAACTTTCTGAGATAAAGATCTTTCTGCCCTGTTTAGAACATATGTCCCACTTCCCTCTCTTCTCACCATTAACATGCCTTCATATGAGGTTAAATTGTCTCACTTCTTGTCCAAAAAAACAAAAAACAGAGCAGCTTGACTTTCTGTGACTTCAGATCTTTGTGGTGGATGAGTTATTCAGTAGACAGAATTATGCTGGTTTTTGTGGACCTTCACTTATAAGTAAGAGTTGTTTGTCTGCAGTGTGCTGTCTTACCGCAGAGGCAATGGCAACGATGCGTTTGTCTGCAGCTGTCGGTGTTGAAGTGTGTCTTGTCTCTGCAGCATATTCAGCGCAGTGGATATCACAGGACTTTATAAGGTAATAATGAGGGCAAAGAGGTGGATTCCTCCAGAAATGCCCCAGATGCCTGTGTGCCAAGCTTACATTGAGAGGCAGCGGGCACTTTAGGGGTCGTGGGAACACGGACGCCATATCCGCTCAGGCACCATCAGGAGGGACAGGGAACTAAATATAGACAAGTCCAATACATGTCTAGTATTAAGGGGAAAAACCAGTGAAAACTCCTTTGGGCTTTGGAGAAGTACTGTATGGTCAGGTCAGAGGAGTCGGACAAGTGGTAGTTGTTTGACTGATAGTGAGTGTAAAATGGAGCTAACTCGTACACAGTGCAAGTTAATATACGGACTTCATTTAACGCTGTATGGTTTTGCAGCAGAGTTGCTTTATGACTGTCTCCCATGATGCAAAGAGTGAATAAAAAATCCTCATTGCTATAGTGTCCAGCTGTATATGGTCCTTCAGGGGCAGGGACAGGAGCGGGGGTTTTCTAGACCAAGAAAAACAGATAAACACTTGGTGTGAGTTTCTGCAATGGACATTCTCAGGCTAACCGCAATCCATCCATGTCTTTGCCTTCTGCCCTTCCAAATCCTACTTTTTTTCTGACCTGGCTGTTCATGAGAGAGGAGTGGGTGGATTCTAGCATCAGCCATCTTTTAAAAACACACCGTTTTCTCTCTACTGTTTGGTTTCAGCTATTGCCTGCTGAACCTTTAAAAGGAGCTATCGACTGTATTTTTAACCCTGTCTCTTGGGGCTGCATGGTGCAGCCGAACACTGTGCTGCTGGCCCGGGGGTAACCCAGACTGTGGGGGTGTCAGACAGTGTGGACTGCTGGCCCGGCAAGGGCCGCTCTAACTTTAGACCGCATCGCCTCATGGTGGTAAAAATAAACACCCTACCCTTACCAAGGGGGAAGGGTCTTGAGTCACTTAAACCAAATGGATGACATTTTCCCACCAGAATTACATGAACTTGAAGAGAGGTATTATTGAACATTACCATTGTTACTGTGAAATGTAGACTCTCACTTTGATGACAGGTTCAGATTCTGTACACAATAATTAACCAAACATTTATGACATATTTTTCACCAAGCTTTTATTTTCATCGAACTACAGAAGGAATCGCTGTAAATATTAGTGCTTAACATCACATTTATTTAATGCTGGTCACTGCAGCCGTATTAATGTCAACAACACAAACGTATTGTTCTCTGCTACTATAACATTTTTATGTTTTCTGTTACAGGTGTCAGACTCACAGACGGCAGAAAAAATGGGAAGAAAGAAAATACAAATTTCTCGTATTCTGGACCAGAGGAATAGACAGGTGGGCGTGCATGCACTATTTCATTTACATTGAACAATTCAAACAAGAACACTTTTGATATACAACAATTGACATTTGTACAGTGGTAACTCATTAAATAAATGACTAGAGCTGCAGCAACTATTTTGACAATAGATTTGCTGCTGTTGTCTCTCTGTATCACTGTAAACCGAATATCTTTGGGTTTTAAACTGTTTGTTGGACACAACAAGACATTTATTTGTTTTTCTGTTTTCTGACACTTTATTGACGTCAGGATTAAGCAGTACTAGTAGTAGTCACATACCGTCGCATACAGCAGCATACTGTGTGTTTCATGCAAATGTCCAGGACATGCAATAGAAAGCAGGCTAGAGTACACGGATGCTGCAGTCATAGCTCAGTGTCCAGCAAAGAATTGGACGCACATAACACACAATACAATTTGTTTGAACTGATTTGGTAGTAAAGACAGAGTATCCTCTGCGTTGTGTAGCAGAGATTTAGCTCCTGCGGCTAATGTGTGTAGGAATTATCTTAATACTGCAAGATTGTGGAGGAAGTGTCACATTCTGATATCTGGAATAATGAGTGACTGCACACTTTTATAATAATATTTAATTTTACAATAATTGTGGCGTGCATGCCTTACTCTCTCACTAGCATATTGAGGGCCAAGTTGGAGTCAGATGGGTGTAAATGCAACACTGGGTGACTGTGAGACTTACTTTTTGAAAGTTAGAGTTTTCTTTTGCCGAAAGGGCACAAGTGAAACAATCACCCACTGGTGTAAATTTAATAAAATCTGAATCAGTGTAGAAGAACAAGAAAACTTATTTAACCATGTTCAGAGTGCTTGCAAATACTTGTTTGTTTCTCATACCTGATGTTCGTGACTTAATCTTTTTTGATGATAAGGTTTGTTTTTTTTATTCTTAGAGTTTTTCTTATCTGAATTGGGGTCTGAGGGTAGATATTGTTATTGCTGCAAAGATTGTAAAGTCTTCTGGGTCGATTTCATGCTATATAAATATACCTGACGGACAACACTGTTCGTGTTTGCAAATGATCAGTTGGGATTTCTGGCTCCAATTTGATTTATTGAAAATCATTCCTTCATGCGGCGGCAATGAGAAAAACAATATTCAAGCATCTTCATATCTCAGCTTTTTATATATAGTTTACTTGAGGCTTCAGACTTTAGCAGTAATAGTCTGGAATTAAGACTCAAACCTCTGTGTGCTTGTTCGTGCCACAGGTGACCTTCACCAAGCGTAAGTTTGGTCTGATGAAGAAGGCGTATGAGCTGAGTGTGCTGTGTGACTGTGAGATCGCCCTCATCATCTTCAACAGCACCAACCGTCTGTTCCAGTACGCCAGCACAGATATGGACAAAGTGCTGCTCAAGTACACAGAGTACAGCGAGCCACACGAGAGTCGCACCAACACAGACATACTGGAGGTACTGTCCCAGCTGCTATTAGAGAACATAACAGTGAAACAGTAATTCATTTTCTAAAAACATAGTGAATTATGTGAATTATACACATGAATTTTGGATGGCAACTTTTACAAAAAAAAATGGAAATTTATAGTATTATATTTTGGAATAAAACCCTCATACCTCTTTCTTGTTTTCTAAATTTTGATGCTATCACTGTGGGTAATTTTCCGTGTGCACTTTCTGTTCTGCATCAGACCCTGCGTAGGAAAGGCCTCGGTCTTGACGGCTCAGAGCTCGACAGTGAAGAGACCATGCAGGTGGCTGCAGACAAATATCCTCTCAGCGAAGGCATGGATCTCTCTGTGGCACGCCAGCGCTTCTATGTTAGTCCACACACGCACACAATTTCACCACATATACACAAAGACGAGCACAAAAACCCCAAAGAACACTAAGATGACCTGAGCTAAAACTGAAGAAAAGGATTTGAATAGGTTTTAGTGAATTAAAACGGCAGTTTCTTGTGATACTTGCAAAGTTGTAATGGTGATTCTGACTCAAAAATACCAAACATAATTTTACCCTGTAAATGTACATTTTTCCTGGCTTGTTGACAAGTGTTAGACCTGAACTCTTATGCTGCGATTGTGTGTGTATATTTTACTTCAGGCTCCATCACTGCTCTCACCAGAGACCCAGTTCCTGGTGTCTGCAGGCTGTGAAAACGGCTTCCCCAACTCCTCTGGATCCAGCATGTCATCCCACAGACCCCCGGTCTTTAAATCTATTAGCTCCAGACCCAGCTCTGCCAGCCCTGCTGCACCACACGCACACACTGCATTCATGTCTCCGCACTCAGGTGAGCTTCACCTGCCCCGTGAAACAGAATCTTTTTATTACCTCTGCCAAGGAGGTTGTTTTCTCCCGGGACTGTTTTTTTTGTCAGCAGCAGAACTGAACTGATATGCTCCAAACTTGGTGGGAGGATGGGTCATGGGCCAGGGAAGAACCCATTAGATTTTTGGGCAGATTCAGATAATTTACGATTAATTAAAAAAAATTTTCTCTGAAGTTTGCTGTATGTTGTTTGATAGTGGCCAATGGGAAGTGGCCTTATGCATGTTGACGATTGAGATATTATATTACTACATAAATACAGTATGTCATGGCCAGAAACTGCACTGAACCAAGTCTCATAGTTTCTTTGTTGTGTTTAATGTAGCTTTATAATACCAGTAATTAACCTCTCAGTGACTCTGTGTCATCACAAAATGAATTTACACAATTTGAAAAAATGTGACTCTTACCACAAAAAAAAAAAGAATAACTGACGTCAAGTTAACACACTCTCCGCTGAATGGAAAATACTATTTTGGTAATGTTTCACAGAATATTAAAATTTTTTTGCCATATGTTTGAAATACTGAGCAATGAACATTTTTCTGTCTTAAAACAGATGCAAAGCATTGGTGTGAAAATCCATGAAACACTCTCGGAAAAACACTCCCACTAAATGCTTGCTGTTAAATTCACATGTACTGTCAACTTTTTGTGCAGCTGGCTGTGAACTCACAGGAAGTGTGTGTGTGTGTGTGCGTGTGTGTGTGTGTGTGTGCGTGTGTGTGTGTGTGTGTGTGTGTGTGTGTGTGTGTGTGTGCTCTAATCCACACATGCAGTCAGCCTGTTTTGTGAAACTGGCCCTCCACCAGTGTAACAGCGGCTGTAACCAGTTCTGTGGTTTCTGTACAGAATGTATCACACCTGCCAGTCATGTCGGCCTCTTCTACAGTCTTTCACTATTTGGACACTCTATGATGTCATTGACAGTTGTGGTGTTTTTAAAAGTATTAATTCTTTTATCCTAATAAAAGACACAGGTTTTTGGTTTACAATCAGTCCCAAATAGGTCAGGTCTGCAGTACATCATGCTTTATTACAATAACTTGTACATGATGGCTGCACATTGTTTCATAAAGATCAAGTACTGATTCAGTGGTCAAACCAAAAGAAGAAGTTCATTTCTATCACACTTACAAACAGAGGGAGGTGAAGAATGTGCTTGAAAAATAAATTATTCTTCTGTGAGTGAAACAAACTCACATCTCTTTTCACTTCCTGCTCCTGTCTTTCACTGTGTAGGTATTGGCTACTCCGTCTTCTCCCACGGCAACCTGAATCGCACTCTGGACATGAAAAGCCCTCCTCCTCTGAACCTGGGCAGTGAGAACCTGCGAGGAGATGCTGCTAATCAGGCCATGGGTGCCACACGTGCTAACCACAACTCTGCTGTAAATAGCTCTTACTATCCAGTGTGATCAAATAGGTGTCACTGAATTTAACACATACTGTACATGGAACTGCTTCTTTAGCTTGGGGCTCTTTTTAAAAACTTCAGTGAAATACCAATACATGCAAATTGTTTTGCAAACTTGAAAAAGCAGTTTCACAGTTTTTTTTTTTTTCTCACACACTCACACCTTTAGCAATTTAAAAGTTTTATATAGTATGTTAACAGCGATGTCTATGTATTGCCACAAACTTTGCTACAAAAAAGATTTTCAGTTTGACTGTTTTCTCTTTGCCTGTCCATCAGAGGGGTCTCTTGTACCAGGGTCTGCACAGCAGCAGCTCCATGGTAGCCATGGGCAAGGCGGGGCTGTTGGGCCACAGCCTGGGAGGCTACGGCCTTCCCTCCCCTGGAGCCTCTGGTACGTTTGCAGATGAGATGATCCTTTAAAGGAACAGCCTGGAATATTCAGAAAAAGGCTTATTTGCTTTCTTTGATTGAGTCCACTAACAAGCTGCCAGTTAGCTTAGCTTAGCATGAAGGAACAGGGGGAAACAGCTAGCCTGGCTGTGTCCTGAAGATAAAAAAATCCACCTATAAGCACCACTAAAGCACTCTAATTAACAGGTTGTGTCAAGTTAGCCAGGTTAGCTGTTTCCCCATTTCTTGCCTGTCATTATGCTAAGCTAAATAAGCTATCTGGCTGCGGGCAGTAGCTTCATACTTACAGTATTGGACAGTGGTTAATGATTCTCATCCAGCTCTCAGCAAGAAAACAAAAATATGTCTGAAAATGTTGCACTATTCCTTTTAGGTGAAGCTAATATATCCTTTCATTCAATGATGCCGGTGGACATCTTTTGTCTCATATGGAAGTATTTATATCCTGTCTTTTCTTTTTCCAGAGTACAGCCAGCCCGGTTTTTATCACTCTGTTAGTCTACAACGAGCAGCAGTGAACCCCTGGCAAGCAGCACAGCCGCCTCAGGAACCCCATGGGCCTCATATAAGTCCAGGGTAAGCAAATTAATGTGTGATATGGTTCCACAGTGTGGATGAAATATGGAATCATCGATCAGACAGGTGAATCTGTACAATGTTCTTCGCTGCCACAATGTTGTTTTATTCACTGCTGCTGTGCAACATTTTGATCAATCAGATCGTTGTCAGGCACAAAACATCATATGTACAGTGCATATCTCAAAATGATGACAACCACCAGCCCGAGGCAACCATAGGATATATGTATATTCAGAAAATAATCAAGTAATTATCAACATCAGGCGTCAAGAGTTTGAGTGTAAACAATATGATAAAGACTCAAACAGACAAATGGAGAAAGAAAAAAAAGAAAGCATAGAAAAACAAGAAATGGAGTTTAAAAAAATTTATAAAATTAGAATAAAATATGAAAAAAAGAACAAGAAATAAATGCTGTTAAAGATTACATAATATTAATATTAATAGTAATCCCTAAATAAAAATAAATATACAAATGATAAATAAAAATATAATAGTGTGGAAAACTGTGTGTTCGGTTGTGTTAAAGTGATACTTTCACTGTATTTTTAGGTTATTCATTAATTATTAAATCACACATTCATGTATGTTCTTGCGTTGCATTTGGTGCCTCTACTACTTTATATCGTTTATTGTTGTTTATATGTAGAGATTAGAAATATCCTTGTTGAAATTGGCAAATTAATTCCAAATGGCCCGTCCACAAACAGTGTTTTTTTATTTAAACGGCATAAAATTCTGATCTAGTTACACCCTAATGGACTTCAAATATATTTGCAGAATTGATGTTTGTTCAAACTTTTTCTTTTTCATTTTCTTTTGTCTTTCCTCTTGTTGTTTCCAGGATGTCCAGCGGAGGGTGCTCCTTCCCCTCTCAGTCTTGCTCCTCAACCTCTCCACATCTGCCCTCCCTGAACCTCAGCATCAAATCAGAGCGTAGCTCTCCTGAGCACATGTCCTCGCCCACCTCTCCTCCTATACACCACCTCAGGCAGCACTCTCCAATGAGCGACCTTGATTCGGCTTGCCATACCCCTCCAGAAACCCGACCAGCCAATGAGACGAAGGAGTTTCCCAAAACTGGCTACCCACAAGACGAAAAGGAAGGAGGGCAGCCACTCAGGCAGTTAGACATGAGTGACGGCTGGCAGAGATAGCTGGCTGCTGCAATCTACCAGCATCTGTCATTCAATCAGCTATCCACCTTCAAAACCAGTGCTATATTACACACACACACACACACACACACACACACACACACACAAACACACACACACACACACAAAAGATAGAGAGACAGGGTCGATTTGTCCCCATCATCCCAGAGAGGAATACCTCTCTTTGTCTTCTCATACAGAGCTGGTCTCTCCTGGGCGAATTTTTCTCTGCATCACTTGATTGACCCCGTGAGGAGATAGATGCATACAGACATTTGCTTTTTGTTTGGTTAGGTTTAGTTTTCTGTGTGGACATAATGTGAATCAAAAAAATACAATTTGAAATGTGTTTGTTTTTATCTGTGACTTTGTTGAAGTTAGCTACAGCAGCACAGTGGGACCAACTGAATTTCTCCAAAAGTGTAAAATGCGTCTACGAACATATTTGGCTTTCAAAGCGGCCTTCGGTGTTTAACCTAGGTTTGGTTTTAAAATTGGAAAATAGCTGTAAAATTACACTCAACTGTCTTTGTATAGATGTTACAGTGAAAAGCAGGTGGGAATGGAAAATGACTCTTAGCCTCTATGTACAGTAAACATTTGCAGCTTGTGTCCCTTTTGTTTGAAATAGTGAAATGTGCCTGGACATTAGGACATCTTAAAGGTGAGGTGCATTTTTTATTTTAAAGTTTGTTTTAAAACAATACTGACATGCCCATATGTGCACTGAAAGTGTTTTTGGTCACTGTAATTGGTCCCGATTTCCATACTGGCTGTAAAAAGAACCCTTCATAATGCAGTTCTATTTTAAGAGTTAAAGCTATGCTTTTAAGCTATTTTTACAGTTTTGTGCTAAAAATACTGTCTAGAATGAATTTTCATACAAAACCAAGATTGTTGATTTTCCCCCTCTATCTCTGGAGTCATATTAAGAGAGGATCAATGACAGATACCAAAACCTGTTTCAATGCACATATGGACATGTATGCATAGACTTGAAAAAAAGTGAACCTATTCTTTAAAAATCTGGGCATCAGTGGATCTCAGGAATTTGGATGATTGTTTCCTTAGAAAGTTAAAAAAAAATGTATCTCTTTCCATGTTTGTTTGTAAGACTTTAATTGTGGATAAGCTAAATTTTAATTATTTTATTCTTACAAATAATCATAGTTTCCTCTTTTTAATTTGTCAACCAAATTTATGGCAATCTACTTCAAATAAAGACCAAATGGTTTAAGTATTGTCCCTATGGATTGCAATCAAATACTGCAACACCCAAAGATGTATGTATTTCTCTATAGCAGGTCTAATTTGATTTAAATAATATAGAAATGGCATCAATTCCTTTTTTTGAAGGGCTTAATTTAGTAAGTACAAATTGATATTTATATATGAGACACTGTGTGATGAATGAGTCTAATTATTTATAGAATATTTCATTAAAAAAATCCCACAAATAACTTTTTTTATTGAGGGATATTTGGTTTTCAGTATAGGCTATAGGTACATATATGGACATCTGTGTGTTTTAGTTTAGCATATTCAACTTTTGTTCTGCAAATAAAATATACTCAGAATTCGGGTTGGGGTGAATTTACCCGTCTTGTCCACCAGGGGTCATCTTCTTTTACAACATTTGGATTTGAATGAGAGGTTGCAGAGCAGAGAGGACCAGCCTTAACTATTGGTGATTAATCATCAGATGAATCTGTATGACAAGACCCAGGTTCAGTGGTTCACCCTGAAGACATTTAACAAATAGATGAAGACAAACTCTGCAGAGATTCAGTGAGCCGGTCGGTGGAGGGCTTCAAGTTCAAGTGCTGCTGTGGAATTAGCTCTTTTTTTCTTTTTTTAAAAAAAAATGCAGTTATGTGGATTAATATCAGCATGAAAAACCAAGTTATCAGTATTCTGATGTTTTGGATTTAGTTTTTATATGTTTGCTGAATGCTTCACTAACAGAACAGAGACAGATTTTTATTTGACATTTGTTGTGTTTCCTTTTAAATAAAATGGTTTGATTTGTATGTTTGCTTGGGCCTGTTTTTTTTTCTACAAAAGACATTTAGTTTATTATCTTTCTTTTGAGAGTCTTTTCATGTACATTCAGTCCAAAGACAGATAAAATGGTGTCCGGTGTGTAGCTATCAAGCTTTCATGTGCCCATTTATTTAGTCTTATTCACCTCCGTTCCATCTTTTCAACACACACACACTCCCTCATTATCATGTCTGGCCCCTGTCAGGCAGCTCACCACGCAGCCACCAAACGAGAGGAACAAGAATGGACTACTTAAAAGCCTGGAAACCTTTATGTCTTCAAAAAATACATTCAGTGTAAAAAGGCTCATTTCCACAGCTGGCTGTCTCACAATAACTATGCCTGAACATTTTCTTACGCTACCCCTATGGAGCAGTTGCCTTTCTTTCCATTTTAACTAAAAGCAGAGTCGAGCCCCGGTCCATCTCTGTCGTCTCTCCTCCCTAAATGAAAAGAGACTCTCACTGGGGTCATGTCTGGTCTGTTCCCCTGAGACAAGGCCAGGCCCAGTCTGTAGGGCATGTCTGGGTCCTGCACACACACACGCACACACGCACACACACACACACACACACACACACACACACACAGACGTTTCCATAGCAACCACAGCCAGCCATGGCTGCCTGACTTGGCCCGCTGCAGTCCAGAGAGCAGATCTGAGAGGGCCCGAGGCCTCCAGCGCAGATGCACATAATTAATGTGATTATATAGATATGTCAACCCTGTCACCTTTCAGTTCATTAGGCCCGACGCTCTCTCAGACCTCTGATGAGAGAAATGTGTAATGTACAAGACTCAAATTGTGCTCCTCAATCATGTTATCTAACAATAAGACAAATATTTTCCACAGAAATCTTCTTTAATTCATTCCCCTTGTCTAAAGTTTACATTTACTCAGCAGATGCTTTTAACCAAAGTCACTTACAAGCGAGGGACATCACTAAATCCATCACTTATTCTAATGATCCTTAAACAGTGTGAAAAAAGCAGCACAGTAGTGCTACAAAAACGCAACATCCCAATCCTAAACTTCAGAGAACCATTATGTATATGGGGTGTAAGGGTTGTTAACTGGTGCCCTCCCAAATTTCTCCACTTCTCTCCCTGTGTCTTTGTGAATGCTTATATCCTCCAATGAAGCATGTCCCAGTGCACGTCAAAAGACAGAGAGGTGGCTGCCCCTCCATGAGTTTGAGAGACCTTTTGTGACTTTTGATTGGATGTGAAAGTTGAATGATATCACCAATAAATCACGTCAGCTTTCAGACAAAAGAGCCTCTCCAGTCTCGCTCTGGAGAAAGGTCACGTTCTTTAACTGTTGTTAAAAGACTGGAATGAAAATCTGAATGTTTTGATTATGTCATAAAGCTTATAAATCTGGTTTGGATGATTTTTAAATATGCTGACAAGTGTAAAGCATTTGGCTGTAATTTGTATGAAATAATATCCAGAAATTGGATAATGTCCAGAAAACAAAACTTCAGCCAAGTTGAGCGTCTTGGCTGTAGGAACTTGTTTCTTCCCAGACTCCTCAGGGGCATCAGGTTCATAGTAATTAACAGTGATTAAAGAATGATCTTCTCAGGAGGTTGGGGTCAGAGATCAAGACCCAGCACAGCGGCGAGACACTCCATTGTCATGCATGATGTCTTTTGTCAATTGATGCACTGATTTTTTTTGAAGGGAAAAGTTTTATCTGCGATATCTCCCACGCTCCTCGGTGGAAGGCAAATAAAATGAGAACATTAAAATGACATGAAAATAATTTTTTTATTAAGCCAAACAAAACGATCAGGTTACAGCCAGAAGTTTGCACACCATGCATTCAGAAAATCTCAAAAAGCAACATTTTCATATGAACTTCACAGTATAATGATTTTACAACGTTCAATTCAAATCTATTAAAAAAAAACACAAAATCAACTTTTGCCACAAACAGAATTTAAAAAATGTACAGAATGACAGCATCTGTATCATTTCGAAACAACACAAGTTATGTGAGGCAATGTATCATAAATAAATAAATAAAATGCACTTATGCAAAATGAATTTAAAGTAGACTTTGATTAATCCTACATGCACATGACTGATTGGCAATAAAGACAGCAAAAAATAAAAACACATGTAGCGAAGACACTGCAACAAAAATGTTTCCAGTGAATAGTGTTTGAAAATCAAAGGAAACACAGAAATGAGTTTGGAGTGTTAATTGTATCTATAAACAGATTTTATTCATTCTAAATACGCATGAACAGGGAGGAAGGAGATTTTAAAACTGGCCCAAAATCCCTGAGCTCCCAGGCACTTAGGAATTCTGAAAGAAACTCTTTATGTCAAAGCAAACACGTTTCAGTTCTTGGCTAATACACAGCCTCAGCTACAGTTTGGACTGATTCATGTTCAGCTGCGTTAAATTCAATAGGCTGGATCTGAGCTTTACTACTTCTTTGCGGTCAAAACATTAAAGCAGAAAAAGACAACAAAAAAAAATCTAAACCATTTAGCACTCTTGAATCGGTTCATTAAGAGGGACAAAGAGTCCCTCACAAAAATAAAGCGTCTTATCTACATTGAAACACATAATAATACTCAACTTGGTACCATTAAATATCTTATATGCAGCATCTAACAAAGTTCTAGTAAGAAAGGTTCGGGTAACACTGGCATTGATACAAGTTGCAGAAAAATGTTCTGCTGAAGTAGCTGGAAGATGATCAGGGGCCTGGATCACAAAGCAAGATGAGCCGTCTTTGGCCTTAACTCATGTAACCTATGCTGCATGGCTAACCTGACCAGTCAGCTCACTGGGAAAACTGAGTCATCATTTCAGGTCGTTTTCCTTCACAGGAATCACTTTGTTATATTAAGAACTCCACTTATGGTTTTCTTTTGATGTTGCATGTTAAGTTGCATAAACGTGCTCAGAACTGGATCAGTCAACCCAGAGTGATAACCAGCTTTGAGATACTGGTTTTCAAGGAGTGCTACTGTTAGTGAAGCCAGGTAACCCAAAGATAGAGAGACTAAGTTTAACTTGCTTTGCGATACAGGCTCCAATTCTCTCTGATCTGATACCAGTAGCCTGCTGGTCATAAAAAGTTGTAACGGTAACAAGGGGGCCGATGTTACAGACAGTACTCTCAAAAAACTTTGATCAATTCTTCTGTTACAACCCAAAAGCATGGTGCATTCTGTTTGTAGTTCTGTTTTATAATGAAATGCCCCCACCCCCTTCTCCCTCTGCAATCCTTCGCAGCAGTGTAACAATAGCTGTGGGCTGGAGAGTTGCATTGCAGGTAGAGCAGCGTGGCAGTCTGCTTTCCTCAGTTAGTTCTGCATAAGGTACTGGTGGAAGTAGATGCCAAACAGAGAGCTGATGACCTGGCAGGCAGCCACCCACCAGGTGAGGAAAGCGAAGAAGCCTCGGAAAAACAGTGGAGTGAGGACGGACCGCAGCGCTGTGAAGGTCGCTGACAGGTGAGCTACTGTGGCCTGGATGTCTTCCTCCATGTCCTCCGCCCCCTCTTCATCTTCATCGAGACCACTGGGCAGCACAGGCGCTGCTGTGGGCATCACCAGTGCCGGTGTCACCCCGGGGGTCTCTTCTGCACCCACTGCCCAAGAGAAGTCCCCTGTAATTTCAGCAGAGATCAGTTAATATTTAGATTTCACCAGAGAACTTGGAGGAAAAAGAAGGAAAGCAGGCCATTGAAAGAAACCTTTACTTTTTATATTAAACCGACACTAAAACTTGACATTGACTGTGGAAAGTTCCTAATATCTAAGTCCACTGTTGCTGCAAATATTTAATGTGACACTACAGGAATAGTTCCACATCTTGGGAAATCCACCTACCACCACTTCTAAAGTTCACCAATTAACATGTTATACCTTGTTTGTTTATACTAGTTATTGTTTGTACTCAAACTGGTGTAATTGCAGGGGGCTAATGTGCTGGACTCTTTTTGGCCTGAGGCAGTACACTTTGTGCTAAGCTAAGCTAGCCAGCTCCTAGCTTCATATTTAACAAAGAGGAGAAGATCAAGTGTGGATTCTTCCCTTGATGCAGTGGTGTGGGTATTTTACTTACCTAGAGCCTTGAGTGACAGTGTGGAGAAGAGGATGAGAAAAACAGGAACAAGGTACTGGAGAGTGACTACAGTCAGATAGCAGAACACACGTGTAACCTGAAAAACAGCACATTGCCTTTATACTTCACAAGAATTTATAGAGTTTTTGTTTTTCTATGTTCAAATGTTCAAGATTCTCACTTTAGTTGTCCATGATTCATATACTATATAAACATAAATATTGTATCTGACCTTCCTCTGAATGTCAATGGCAGCGATGCGTCCTGCTTCCTTCTTCATCTGCTCCACCCACTTCTGAGCCAGGTTGAGGTACGCCTGCAGGTGGTAACGAGTCAGTGCTAGGCGCAGAACACACAGCACCACGATGATCCACAGACGCATGCTGTCAAATACTGCACTGGGCACTCTGAAAGAGATTATAAGTTCAGCAAAAGTCAGCAAAAGCCAGGTGTCTACTCGGCACTGTTTGGACAATATCTTGCATTTTTTGATAGCTGTTTTTCTTTTTTTTCTTTTTTTTTTGAGTTGAGGTTTCTTGTTGCGGATAAAATGAGCAAATATGTACATGCACTCACATTGTGATGGAGGTCTTTCCAATGGGTGCGTTGGCCAGGAAGTCTCTTGCAATGGGTTTCACCCACAAAACCAACACAATGACTGGAGACAGGAAACTCATGTGCAGCAGAATCCTGCAGGAAAGATTAGGGGCACCACTGAGAGAGCTAAGTACTGCTAATGTAATGTTTTCTTTGAATAAGGCAAGGAGTACATTGCTTTTTGCAGTGTAAATGTATTGGGTCCTACTGGATGAGTGGGCGGTCTGAGTTCATCTGTACAGCATCAAGATGAGTCTGAGCCAGTCGCAGTCCGGGGAAAGCCAGCAGAGAACCAATGTAAGCACAGATAGCAGCCAGACCGAGCTTCACTGTCAGCTTAGTAACTGGGATTCTGAAGTCAAAAAAACAACAACCGATGATTTAGCTTTGCAGCATCTAACTCTGGATTTTTCGAGTAAAACCTGTTGCTGGCCTATGCATCGTACTAAACGAAGATGGTGTCTCTAAACACATGATGTAATGTCAATCAACATGAAATTAACACAACTTCGTTTATGAAGCAGTATTTCAGTTATCAGTCATCCATGTGAAGTTGATACTTACGACCACTCAGCATAACCCTGCTGTTTGGCAAAGACTTCTAAGTTGTCGAAGAGGTTGGAAAAGCCGGACTCCAGGCCGAACTCCAGGTAGTCCTCTCTGACCACCAGCACCAGCATGGCCACGAGCAGAGACAGAAAACCAAAGGCAAGGCACACTGATCGCTCGCCACCCTCTTCAGAGCGGAAGTAGTGTCTCATCAGAGTGTGAAGGGTCTTTCTGAGTGTTGCACATTGAGTGTAAACAACTGTGAGGAAAAGGCAGCACTCGTCTAGTCAAAGCCTCTCCATATTGTATATCTTCATTGGGCTATGTTATCTTGAGCTTGTTAACAATTTTTTTTAAAAATATCAATAGACATGCACTGTACTTTATAACTTCTTATCAATAGGCATGTATTCTGATAAAAGGATCTTACAAATTTGCAAATATGACTAGATGCTTCATCATCTTTGCCATTCGATCATGAAAAGTTTTGAGACTGCCACTTCAAAATAAAATTACCTTTTGTAAGATCATGTTTAAAGATGTGTCTGTTGCGACATAAAGTGACTTTTCAGTTGAAGGATACAGACTGAAGAGAACAGTCAGAACACACCAGATAGCTCCAATGTTGACCTCTTTGCTTGCATCCACCACATTGTAATAACACTCAGTGAACAGGAAGACACCCGTTGCATAGACTGCAAAATCTACCAGCCACTGGTACTCCAGGAAAAAACGCAGCACTGAGAGTAGAAATATGGAAAAAAGAACATTAGTATTCGGAGAAGGTTATTCTGTTTTCTACCTTTTGATCGAAATTAGATTTCATACATTGTTTTGAGGCAGGAAATTGGAATCATAAAAAATGAAAGAATGAACGTATGGTTGGGAGTCAACAGCTGAGTCTGAGCGGTATTTGGACTTGCACAATGTTAAGTGGTGGTGTAGACAGAGCAATGTTTGTTTTACCAAGAGCGTCAATGACGTTGACTGGAGCTTTCTCCAGGTGAAGGTCGATGTCTTTGGGCACAGTGAGGGGCTTGCTCTCCCCATTCTGTCTCCTACAAATAACAAAGAGGACACATGGCTTCGTTAAAAAACAAATATGCTTCTGTCATGGAGTTTCACAAGAAAAAATAAAACAGAGAGTCACAAAGTCTTGCTTGCTCAGACGTAAAATACAACATATGCAACAAAAAGTACAAATCAGCAGCTTTATTTCAAAGACCACAAGGATTCTTTTCACCACTGTCACACCCTCCCCCAAATCCCACCTGTCTCTCCTGTTTGGTTTGGGCATCTGCTTTCCTGCCAATGCACACAGCTCTCCTTCTGATGGGTGTTTGAACCGGAACAAACTGGAAGAAACAGCAGGCACATGTATGTTGACAGTGCACAGCACATTATGTGTATCAATATACTGCATGACCAGATTGTAAGAGTGACAATACCTGCCATTGCAGAGGAGCCAGCGAGCAAATGAGCAATGTGGAGCCATCCTCTGCATAATGCTGGCAGCCAGCAAGCTGACCACCAGCTGAACCCCCATCAGCGCCTGTCAGAGCACACAGATTTTAAGTATGAGATCCAACCCTGAAGCCCCCAGCTGTGTGTGTCAGTAGGTAATGCATCAGAGACGGTCTGAGAGCAGGAGTGTCCTCTCTACAACTGTGGCAGTCTGTCATGACTGCATTTTGTGTTGACTCAGCACACAAGACACACTTAAGTTTCTACAAGACGTAGTTTTCGCTACATGAGAGCTTAGTTAGTTCCCATGTCAAAGGCTGTGGCAGAAGCCATGTCATACACTGTGCTGAAAGCTCACGCAAAATGAATGAAAGTCAGCAAATGGCTATCGTGCTAAGTTTAGCTAAACTTCACCACCTGTCAGTGCTGCTGCAAGCGTCAGCTAGCTACTTAGCATTAGCAAACTAGCTCTCACAGTAACTGATACGCGCAAAATGGACTCGCTAGTGAGCATTACAGCATGCTTTTAAGAATGGTCATTACATGCAAGTATACAAGAATGTGACTTCAGTTACCATCTCTTCTCCCGAAAGACGTGGTTAAACCCTGACTATGTACTGGAGCTTCTTCTTCTCATGCAGTAGAGTCTTGACAGCTGAACCAACTGACATGTGAAACTGCTCAATGTCCCGGATGTACTCGTGGAGTCACGCGCTGCCTTAAGGTGCTCCACTAAAGCTCTGTAAATTCTAAACATGATGACAACGCCGGCCTGCACTGCTGCTACAACTCAGGCAGGAGGTAAAGTAGCTAGATTAGCACGAATTACCGTGCTTAAATGCTACGTTTTTGAGTTGGTAGTGTTTTACTTGACTGTTGTTCTATGAGACTGTGTTTTATGCGTTTAGCCGGCTGGTTCAATCACAAGTGACCTTTCAAACCGATTTATTTGACATTAAAACACAAAGCATGATAAATGTTAAACTATAGAGTAGCATATGCAGGTGTTTTTACATCTAGCTACGTAGATGTAAAAACACCTGCAGTCAGGTTAAAATGTAATAATTTCACTTCTCTGAAAGGGACCTCAAATTGAGTCCTTATTACGTTTGAAACTCGATGACGTTGACTTTTACTCAAGTAAATTTGAAACGCAGGACAGTTAGTGTATTTTTTCATTGCTACTTTAAAACAACATCAATTCTTCTTCCACTGATACTACTACAACTACAAACACCTCTGTGTGCACTTTTAAGTAACGATTTTAACTTCTTTCTTCTTTTTTTTTACCGTTTGAACCTTGTTTGTGTATTTTACAAACCAAGCGGCAGAGTGCAAGTACTTTAGGCACACTATTTAAGGTTTAATCATTTTTATGGAAATCGTTTAAACAAATGAGTACAACCAACAGTGGCATAGGCCTACCGTATAGCTCAATTGTTTCATCAGGCATTCTCATTCACTCACATGAAGTTTCAATTTCTGATGTCCTTGAAGGCCTTAGAGCAAGCACAGAGGAGCAGTGCATTCGCTGGCTCTAAGCTGCTCTGACAGAAAAAGAATATTATCACAATGAAAATATTATTAAAATTCATTACTTTCCATAATATTACCGTTAAACATACACATTCTGAAGATATTTGGCAGACACATATGCTTAGCTAAGGCACATCCATTCTGTTCTGATTATGGAAACTATGGATTAAAAAAAAAAAGGCCATAAGGAAAGCAGTACAGCAATTTTAATTTACCAACATGCTCCCACTCCTCATCTCTTATTAAAATGTAAAATTATATCCATCTTAGTTCCTTGTTCTTCCTCAATACCCCTGAACATCCTCCTAATGATAATCTCTATGTTTTATGCTTCCACCATCATGTATCTTAACATTTCACTGGATGAAAACAAACATTATGCAAATTGTGAGGCTTAAAGTCTCAGAAATGCTCCTCTTTCCCTCTACTTAGGAATTAAAACGCACAGACACTAGGGAGGAGGAGAGAAGGATAGTGCAATATTTTGATGTAATTATGTATTAAAGCATTATTTTTCTATTTAGATGGATAGAAACGAGGAAGCATTTGGTGGTTATCTTCAAACCTGTCGACAAAGTTTATATCTTTGTAATTTCTTAATGCATTAAGATGATCTCTTAGCCTCAGATTATTATAAGCCATGAGGTGTTTGGGGAATAATGGGGTAGGAGGACGACAGCTCTGGCTGCACTGATGCATCCTCCATGTGTGGTATGCTTGGTCACTCTTGATGAAAATGATTGTCCACATACACACACACACACACACACACACACACATACACATATACACACACTGGCCTGTACGTGCATTATAATGTCAGCTCA